>NC_090822.1:125940201-126240201 GCF_000390325.3 Nicotiana tomentosiformis | reverse complement strand
CTGTTTTTCCATGTTTCTCTGTTTTCTGATATTATCTCATTCATATGCCAAATTGCTACGTGTTATACTAGTGTTGTTCAAATTATCGTTCTTATCATGTTTACAGAAATTTCTGGTGATAATTGAGTTTTTATTTCAAGTTGAGATTGATATTATGGAACCAAATGTTGAAGTAAGGTTTGTACTTGTTATTATATCTCCCTGTTGTTATTTATGCATTGCATTATGGTAAGGGAGAGTGTTAATGCACGAAGGGTGATGCCGTGCCATATTGTGAGTGTTAATGCACGAAGGGTGATACCATGCCATATTGTGAGTGTTAATGCACGAAGGGTGATGCCGTGCCATATTGTGAGTGTTAATGCACGAAGGGTGATGCCGTGCCATATTATGAGTATTAATGCACGAAAGGTGATGTCGTGCCATATTGTGAATGTTAATGCACGAAGGGTGATGTCGTGCCATGATATGAGAGTAAAAGCACGAAGGGTGATGCCGTGCCGTTTCTATAAATTTTATGGTGAGATTGAGAGTAAAAGTACGAAGGGTGATGCCGTACATTTTTTCTTACTGTATTCACTATTCCTGTTGATTCATGGTATATTGATTGCTCCGGTGATCATTCTGTTGCAGTTCTTTATCTTGTATTCCCCTTAGTATGTTTCCTCTCCCGACAATTCCTGTTTAGTTCTTCATTTTTGTTATTTGCATATACACCGCTAAATTGTACAGGTTGATTTGTAGGTGCCTTGCCTTAGCCTCGTCACTACTTCGTCGGGGTTAGGCTCGACACTTACCAGTACATGGGGTCGGTTGTACTGATGCTGCACTCTGCACTTTCTGTGCAGATTTTGATACCGGCTCAGGTTGATCGAGATTTGCTACTGGTCCGTTGTCCGGAGACTCAAGGTAGATCTGTCGGCGTTCGCAGACCTTAAAGTCCCCGTCTATCTTTTATGTCCTACTGTTCTCTTTCATTCATACAGTTGTATTTCTTTTAGCCTATTACTTGTAGTAAATTCTAGAATGCTCGTGAATTGTGACTCCAGATTCGAGTGGTAGTAATTAATACAATTTTATGATATTTCGCACTTATTATATTTTATTTTAGTTAATTATTATTATTTACTGAATGAAAATAAGAAATTTGTTTAATGATTCTCTAACGTTGGCTTGCCTGTCAAGTGAAATGTTAGGCGTCATCACGGTCCCGTCGGTGGGAAATTTTGGGTCGTGACACTTAGCGCCCCTAACTTAACGGATGCCACGTATTCCTATGGGTCCCAGCCTGCCGGAAAATCACATTCAGGAAAAAGAGGTTGCCGACGGTGCGACTAGGAGGTGAGAAGAACCCTCCTCGGGGATTCTCCTTTCGTTAAGCTTTTCCAGCGAGTTCGACTGAGGTGGCTAAAATTGCACTACACAGTGGCGGACGCATGCGGTGACGAGCGGGTTCAAACCCGCTTCATCAAAAAATAATACTGTATATATATATATATATATATATATATATATATATATATATATATATATATATATATATATATATAGGATTAAAGTTGCATAAATTTTGTATAAATATTTTAGTTGAACCCACTTGACAACTATTATTTTACGACTAAACTTATGTACTTTTAAGATTGAACCCGTTTACATAAAATTCTGAGTCCGCCACTGGTACTACACGTGTATGCTGTAAAAGCTGAAAGAATATTATCAGTCTGCCGTGAAAGATATAATTGAAAGTGGCGAAGCATTGGACGCTTTCCAGCAACGTCTACATTGCAGATAACAAATATCTTTCCTTCAATACTTTTTCCAATCACCATGGCATTTGAAATTGCAGATAACAAATTCTTTTTGGGTAAATATTTACATTTTCTAGCTATCTTTTCAAGCTTATTAAATAAAGTCCCTTTCTCAGAAATATAAGATTTTTTTTCTTTTTTGAAAAAAAATAATTCCTCTTATATTGATAATCTTGGAAGGATGTGGGATAAAGAGAATCATAAACACTTATTGTTTGCAGCAGTGAAGCCATGATTATTCATGGTGACGGTAGTAGTGACAATGATTGTGGGGGAAAGGAAATTTTAGTGGTGAAAAAGGATGGGAAGGATAAAATGGGTTTGGTGCATTGAATGTGGCATCCGTCTAATCAAATATTAGTGTCACATACGATTAGATGTTCACTTTGGACAAACTTAATAGAAAAAGTATATATTTAAATCAATATTATAATGATAAGAATATATTTAGAGCAAAAGTATAACGAGGGGTATATTTAAATATGTTTTTATAGTATATGGATATATTTGTACCTGGAAGTCAATGTTAATAAGGACGGGGCATGGTACAAGGGTATTTTTGCCTCCCCCGAAAACTGCACGCACTCTCTCCGGCCACCACGCTCGACTTGGGCCACCCGCGACCAGGTAACAATCTTCTTCTCTTCTCCTCGTCTGTCTTCTCTCTTCCTCTCCGCAATTCTCCCCCTAGTTCTTTAGGGGTGTGCGTATTGGGTTGTGAGTTTTGTGTCAGCTGGTGAATTCAGTGTGATGCGATGACTGAATTGTGGTGTTGGGTGTGCTCTTTTCCTATAAACTTGAATTCCCACGTGGATTTGGGAGGGTGTCGGGGTTCTTTAACTGGCGCGAAATTCACTCACTAAACTACACACAACATGTTTGATGAATTGCCGCAGGGGACAAAATGAGCCTGCTGATGAAGTTCTGAGTAACCACAGTCTGCTTGACTAAGGTAGAGCATGAACTTAGTGATGGGTGTGCGTGTGTACCCCTGTCGTAGTGTCGTTGGCAGTGCAAGTTAGCACACCTGAATGTTAGTTGATAGTTTGGCACGATTGTTGGATGTATTATTTGTTTGCCTGAGTCCTGCTGCCGTGCTTTCTCAATATCACTCTCAATTGGACTATTAAAAGAAGATGTTATATGCCAATTAGAACTGCCTAAGTCTATTTTAGTTGGAAAATAATAAGGAGGATAAGTATATGTCGCGTACTGCCATGGACTTAAATTGATATTATCTTGTATGTTATTATGTTTTAATTGTGACACCGAGCTGAATTTGGATGTCAACTTGAGGTTTGTAAGGGTTACGCCCTGTCTCGACTTTCTTATGAAATCGTCATCCTTTTATAATAATATCTCTTCTTTATTGTTTCAGAATCCATCAAGTTTGCTGCTGCTAATGGGCATAAGATGGCCAAGGATTTTAACGCCGAAGCAGCTCTCACAGATAATACAGAGCCAGAAGAACCCACAAAAAGCGCTTCAACTCTTTGACGAAGCAAAATTCAAGTATCCAACTTACCATCATAATGGTCCTGCCTATGGCACTATGATTAATATTTTAGGCAGATCAGGTAGAACAGCTGAGATGAAGAGAGTAATTAATCAGATGAAAGATGACTCATGTGAGTGTCATGACTCAATATTTGTGAGTGCCATTAGAAGTTATGCACAAGCTGGTTTAACAAATGAAGCCATGTCTCTTTTTAAGTCTCTTCCGGAGTTCAATTGTATAGATTGGACAAGATCTTTGAATACGCTTTTGGAGATATTGGTAGAAGAATCTAAGCTAGAATCAGTTTATCAGTTATTCCTTGAGAACTCTTGTAGATGGGAAGTGAAGTCTCGGGCCTATTTCTTAAATTTGTTGATGAATGTTCTTTGTAGAATGAAACGTTGAGATCTTGCATTGCATATTTTCCAAGAGATGAGTTACCAGAACTGCTATCCAAACAAAGAGAGTTATAGGATCTTGATGAGGGGTCTGTGTGAAGAAAAGCGGCTCAATGAGGCTACTCATCTGTTGTACTCAATGTTCTGGAGGATATCTCAGAAGGGTAGTGGTGAAGATGTTGTTGTATATCGGACTCTATTGGAAGCATTATGTGACAATGAAGAAGGGGAGGAAGCCATTAGTATTCTCGGCAAGGTACTGCGGAAAGGACTTAAAGCTCCGAAAAGATGCTACAAGCAGATTGATCATTTTCGATGCCAAAATGGTGCAGATACAGAAGATATGAAAGTATTGATTAATGAAGCTCTGATAAGAGGCATAGTTCCCAGTTCAGATAGCTACAGTGCAATGGCTGTTGACTTCTACGCTGAAGGAAAGATTGATGAAGGTAACAAGGTTCTGACGGAAATGCATCACAGAGACTTCAAACCGTCGGTGGGGATTTATGAAGCTAAGGTAGCTGCATTGTGTAGTGATGGTCAGGTTGATGAAGCAGTTGCGGTCATTGATTCTGAGATGATGCGGAAAAACTGTGTTCCAAATATTCAGTTGTATAATGGTGTTATAAAAGGCCTATGCCATGAAAGAAAATCTACTTCAGCTGTTAAGTATTTGGAAAGGATGTCTAGGCAAGTAGGATGCGCGCCGAACTATGAGACTTATGAAACTTTGGTAGATGGGTTATGTAAAGATGGTAAATATGTTGAAGCAAGTAAGATATTGGAGCAAATGTCAAGCAATTCCTTTTGGCCTAGAGTTGAGACTTTGAATTCTCTTATCCAAGGTCTTTGCCGAGTAGGTGATTTACACACTGCAATAATGTGTTTGGAGGACATGATCTCTCTAGCCTCGACTCCAAATATCCAAGTGTGGCAGTCATTACTAGATGCAATCTGTTGTGAAAATTCTGGCATCGAAAAGCAGCTACAGACCTTATTATAGTTTTTAACTGCAGCTGTATTGCTAGATATAATTGTTTTCGCCGGTAATAAACATTTTCTGCTTAATCCTTCCTAGCATTCCTTTTTATTTTATCGTTTCCCTTTTCCTGAGCTCTGAATTTTAGTTACTTGTCTTGATACATTTGGCAATATCACTATATACAGGTAGAAAAGTTTCATCCAAAACTCATTCGAATACAAGTCCGAATATACAAGTTTCATCCAGAACCGACTCTAAATCAGGGTTCAAGTCTCCACTTTTTACTCTAGAAAAGTTTTGCCAAAACTCCTAATTTCTCTCTCTTAGATCTACCAATCAAATGCCAAAAACAAAAGTAGAATAATGAATAATAATCAAATCCGAGTCAAGAACACTTACCCAATCCAATTATGTGAAAATTGCCTCAATTGGGGTGTGACAACTAATATAGATATTATAGAGTTAATACCAAAATGGTGGTATTATCTATCAGAAGCGGGATAGATAATCCATGGAATATTCCGAACTTCATATTCAATATACCGTAATTATTCGTACAAGTCAACTTAATTATTCGCTAATGAGATGCAAGTCGTGGCATCCTTATTTTTTTTCTCCACTTTTAATATTTTTCTGTAAATTATTTTTTCTGTCACCAGAAAAAAGCTAACCACTAAGTACTGGCCTATTATTTATTTGGACTATGCTATATCATCTTAGTGGCTAACCATGAAGCAATTATAGAAAGGTTCAAGCCCATATTTTGACTAAGCTATAATCTTAGTGGGTGCCAATAACACAAACCTAAAGCGATAATATTATGTTGCTATATAAAAACCAGAGCTCCCTACTCAATACGCAAGTCAAGTTTAAGTTCTTTTCATTCTTTCCCTAAGTATTGTTGGCTACATAAGCAAAATGACAAGCATAGGGAAACTGGGGCAATGGCCTTTACTTGTAACTGCTTTGGCAATTTGCTTTATAGCCAGCGCTGTTGTTGCTGATTACTCTTATGGGTATGCTTCTCCCTCACCTTCTTATAACTCTAAGAAGTATTACAAATCACCATCTCCGCCCAAGTACCTAGTACCTACTCCTTACTATAAGTCACCTGCTATTGCAAAACACTATTACAAGTCACCAGCTCCCGCAAAATACTATAAATCTCCAGCTCTCGCAAAATATTATAAGTCGTCAGCTCCCGTAAAATACTACAAGTCGCCAGCTCCTTCGAAGAACTACTACAACTCGCCATCACCTGCAAAGTACTACAAAGCGCCAGCTCCCGCAAAATACTACAAGTCGCCAGCTCCCGCAAAATATTACAAGTCGCCAGCTCCCGCAAAATACTACAAGGCGCCAATTCCCACAAAATACTACAAATTGCCAGCTCCCGCAAAATACTACAAGTCGCCAGCTCCTTCAAAGAACTACTACAAGTCGTTAGCTCCTTCAAAGAACTACTACAAGTCGCCATCACCAGCAAAGTACTACAAATCGCCTACTCCCTCTAAATATTATAAGTCACCGCCACCACCAAAATATTACAAGTCCCCAATTTACTATAAATCTCCACCACCACCAACTTATTATGAGAAATCACCTTCGTATTACAAGTCACCTCCACCTCCTCCAACATACTATGAGCAATCACCTAAGTCACCTCCACCCCAACCAAAATACTACGAGCAATCACAATCTTCTTACAAATCTCCTCCACCTCCACCAAAATATTATGAGCAACCATCGCCATACAACTCTCCACCACCACCACCAAAATACTATGAGCAATCACCAATCAATTATAAGTCTCCATCTCCACCGTACTACAAAGAATCTACACTTTCTTACAAATCTCCTCCACTTCCATCAAAATACTACGAGCAATCACCTATAACTTACAACTTACCATCTCTGCCAAAGACTTATGAAAAATTGCCATCATACTACTCACCTCCACCACCAACGAACTACTATAAGCAAACTCCTATCTATGCCTCACCTCCACCACCTGCAAAATACGAGCAATCTGCCACCTATGTTTCACCTCCCCCAGCAACCTACTACTAATATTAATCAAACCATTCACTTCAATCAATTTCGCCATTTCCTTGATTTTTAGATCCTTTTCATCCTCCTATTTGGAGGATTTCTATTTTCTCTCCCAAAATCTTATGTGTGCTTACCCAAAGGGTCGGCTTCTGTTGCTGTGTGCTCATTTTAATTTATAATTTGCATTATTTGATATTCAAGTAAGATCCTTGAGATCTCAAACAGTAGTTTGGCTCATTGTATCAATTAAGCTCCTTTCGGTGTAATCTCTTGAGAATTGTACTTTAATTGGTTGATAGTATTTTCTTCTTTATTACTACTATAGTTTGTTCTAATCGGGCTATTTTTTTCTTGGTCTATAAGTATATCTCCTGCAAAAATTTCATGAACTGAAGAAGTTATGTATCGGCCTAATCAAATTAATTTCAATACTTACTCAATGAGCGCGTTTAACCAGAACTAATTCTTTCTTATAGAATTCCAAGAAATTAACTGGAGAGAGTTCTAATCAAGTTTTAAGTCTAATTCTGATGAAAAGTTTCTGTCGGAATTGAATCAAAATTAAATGATATACATTTTTGGACTTTGATTCTTTACTAGTTCTGTGTAATAATTACTGTACCAATGTGTCGTTGAGGTTCGGCAACTGAGCTGCCCTATTTCCACTGTTGATTTACTACCTTAATTAGTAGGGTGTCTTGACTATTTAAAGGTTCTTAATTAAGTTTTCATTTTCCAAATTCTATAAGTTCTACTCTCTTCGGTCCATAATAACTGACTTTTTGGTATGCCGAAACTCATATGGTAGGTTAGGTGATGGTCAACAGCTTAGACAGAAAATGCTGAAAACCGACTGTAAAAGCTCTTTTATTTGATGATTATTCTTGATAGCTCTTACTATCTCACATATTAGAACTGTAAAACCCTCCATATAAAATCAAGAAAGCCCATGCTCCAATTTCTCCATCTCTTTCTTGAAATCAACCATTGCTTCTTCTTCCAAATACAACAAAACTTTGAATCCATCTTTCTTTCCTTTACTAGCAGAAGAATAAGGCAAGAAAAAACGAGGCTCAATACTCCCAACTAAGTGCCTAGAAAGTGGAAAAACAGTCACAGGACCACCCCATCCAAAATCAACTGTGGCATGTCCCAAATGTCTCCAATCAGTGAATCCACTCACTCTACTACCTGCAGACGGGGATCAAGACTTTAGTTAATGAATGTAACGGAATCCAGTATTTTCGACATCAGATATAGATAATAAAGTACTAAAATTTCTACAAGGGATATTAGCACTTTTGGCCCCTTAGTTATTGGTAAATGGTGTAATGGCTAATAATTAATTTGTGAAGATTCCCGAGCATAGGGATCAAAAGTGCACATTTCTATTGTTTGAAAGTTAAAATGTGCTTAGTCAACTATCGCAAGAACCAAAATACGAATTCGTTAATACTTGAGGGACTAAAAACGCAAATTTCTCAAACAAATATTAAGTTATGAACTTATAATTTCAACTTAGGACAATAAATTTAGTGCTAAATTACCTGCTGTGATTCCTTCATGATAATGAAGCTCCTGGAAATCGATGAAGGATCGAACGTACTCATCGGTCGTGTTATATTTACTGTTCTTGATTGAATCTGCAGTTTTATACAATGGTTGATCCAACAGGTCTTTTGCAAGGAGTTGAACATACATTGGGACACAACCATTGCCCCAATAGCCACGAGGTAATTGTGGTTTTGTTATTCTTCTTATATTTGTTGCTGTTATTCCCGCCAACAACTGTTGCACATATATATAGCAGCCAGTGTTGAAGAAGATCAATCGTCCACCCTCCATGGTGGAGCAAGCATTAGCTTGTTTGTGGAGTAAGCACATTCATGGTAGGAAGAGCATTAGGCGGCTGCCAAATGGTCAATACACGAATTGGAAAATATCTGTTACAAATGCGGATAATCTTACGTTAATATTTACTATTAACAAATAAATTTGGTCCAAAAAATTAATCAATCAATCATTTGACCAAATCCGAATACGAATCCGAAGCCGAAGCCGAAGCCGAAGCCGAAGCCGAAGCCGTAGCCGTAGCCGTAGCCGAAGCCGAAGCCGAGCGAGCGACGACGACGACGGCGCGAGGCTTGCTTTCTTCTTAACTCTTTAAGAGCTACAAGAAGAGCAATTATATATATACCCACCAAAAATCTTTTCCTCTTCCAATATGGGACAATGTCTTATTGTCAAGAGGAAACTTAAAATTTTACTCAAAATTTTATTTTTCCTCCATTTCCCATTCACCCTCATTTTAAGACTATTTCATCTTAAAAACAAAAAACTCAACAATCCCCCACATGAATGGGGAATGGCTATATCACGGAAGTATACATGAAAAAATAACTGTGTGATTTGCAAGCAAGGATTAATCGCATCTGGATAAGTAAGTTTCCCTTTGAACTTTCCGTAGTAAACTTATGTCGGATATACTCGGTCAATCGGTAGATTTGATATCTTTGAACCGTCGATCTTTGGTGTATACCTAGACAACCATAAGTCACACAATCAACCCTTAACTGTCTTTGGTTCTCATTGTTGTGTTCGTTTCAGCCATGAACACCGCCTGGTTTCATAAGTGCGTAGAGAACTGGCCTTACAAAGTTCTCCTTGAAGCGGCTAACACTTTACACTTACATAGGTGATTCCTAAACGTGTCATCCTGTAGATACACTATTTGATATACCCCGTATCAAATTTAGAAATCATTAAAAAGCCTTAATGTTTTATCATTGGTACTGAACATTGTCTCATCACGAGAATGGACTAAAATTTTATTTGACAATGTTGAACCGTCATTAATGACTTTGTTTGATCTCTTTGAACCTAGATCTTGGGATCTCCAGTCTTCTAGGTAGAGTTACCGCCACAATGACTTGTTCTCGGCCATAGCCCCATTCCCCTTGATGATTTCTCAACTACCTCTCTAGTTAGGCCTTTTGTAAGTGGATCCGACATATTATCACTTGACTTTACATAGTTAATTGTGATAATTCCTCTAGAGAGTAATTGCCTAACGGTTTTATGTCTTCGTCGTATATGACGAGATTTACCGTTATACATAACGCTCCCAGCCCTTCCAATTGTCGCTTGACTATCAAAATGTATGCATATTGGTGCCAACAGTTTGGGCCAAAATGGAATGTCTTCCAAGAAATTCCAGAGCCATTCAGCTTCTTCACCGGCTTTATCTAAGGCTATGAATTCAGCCTCCATTGTAGAGCGGGCAATACATATTTGTTTGGACGACTTCCAAGATACCGCTCCTCCACCAATAGTGAATACATATCCACTCGTGGACTTAGAATCAGTTGAACCGGTGATTCAATTTGCATCACAGTATCCCTCAATCACTGCAGGGAATTTACTGTAGTGCAATTCAAAGTTCTGGGTATGTTCTAAATATCCCAAAACTCGTTTCATTGCCATCCAATGCGATTGGCCTGGATTGCTCATATATCGACTCAGTTTACTTATAGCACAAGCTATATCTGGTCGTGTACAATTCATGATATACATTAAGCATCCCAACACACGAGCATAATTCAATTGTGATATGCTTTGGCCTTTGTTCTTTGCTAATGCAAGATTCACGTCAATTGGAGTCTTTACAACTTTAAAGCCCAAGTGCTTGAATTTTTCAAGTACTGTCTTAATATAATGAGATTGTGACAATGCCAGACCTTGAGGAGTCTTATGGATCTTAATTCCCAGAATTAAATCAGCAACTCCCAAGTCTTTCATATCAAACTTGCTATTGAGCATACGCTTAGTAGCATTTATGTTGGCAATGTCATTACTCATTATCAACATATCATCCACATATAGGCAAACAATGACTATGTGATTTGGAATATTTTTAATGGACATACATTTATCACATTCATTTATCTTAAAACCATTTGACAATATTGTTTGGTCAAATTTCGCATGCCATTGTTTGGGTGCTTGTTTTAGTCTGTAAAGAGACTTAACAAGTCTACATACCTTCTTTTCTTTACCTGGAACCACAAACCCTTCAGGTTGTTCCATGTAAATTTCTTCCTCTAACTCTCCATTTAAGAAGGCCGTCTTAACATCCATTTGATGAATTTCAAGACCATACACTGCAGCTAATGCTACTAACATCCGTATGGACGTAATTCTTGTAACTGGAGAGTATGTATCAAAGTAGTCTAGACCTTCTCGTTGTCTATACCCTTTGACTACGAGCCTTACCTTGAATTTATCAATAGTGCCATCATCTTTGATTTTTCTCTTAAAAATCCATTTAGAACCCAAAGGTTTATTTCCAGGAGGAAGATCAATCAATTCCCATGTATGGTTGTTCAATATGGATTCTATTTCACTATTGACTGCCTCTTTCCAAAATAATAATTCCGAAGAAGTCATAGCTTCTTTAAATGTTTGAGGCTCGTTCTCCAATAAGAAAGTCACAAAATCTGGTCCAAATGAAGTAGACGTTCTTTGACGTTTACTACGTCTTGGATCCTCCTGATTACATGTACTTTTTTTTGTTTCTTCCCGAGGTCGTTTAGATTCTTCACCAAACGACTCACATTCCTTTTTATACGGATATATATTTTCAAAGAACTCAGCATTATCTGATTCTATAACCGTATTATTATGAATGTCAGGATTTTCTGATTTATGAACCAGAAATCGATATGCTTTACTATTTGTCGCATATCCTATGAAAACACAATCAACGGTTTTCGGTCATATCTTTACCCTTTTGGGTTTAGGAACTTGTACTTTTGCCAAACACCTCCACACTTTAAAATAATTCAAGTTGGGCTTCCTTCCTTTCTATTTTTCATATGGAATGGATTGTGTTTTGCTATGGGGCACTCGATTTAATATTCAATTAGCCGTAAGAATGGCTTCCCCCCACAAGTTCTGTGGCAAACAAGAACTTATCAACAACGTATTCATCATCTCCTTTAATGTGCGATTCTTTCTTTCCGCAATCCCATTAGATTGGGGCGTGTAAGGGGCTGTTGTTTGATGAATAATTCCATATTCTAAACATATTTCTTCAAAAGGAGATTCATATTCACCACCCCTATCACTTCTTATCATTTTTACTTTCTTGTTAAGTTGCGTTTCAACTTTATTTTTGTATTGCCTGAATGCGTCTATTGCTTTATCTTTACTATTCAGTAAGTAAACATAGCAATATCGAGTACCATCGTCAATAAAAATTATGAAATACTTCTTTCCACCGCGAGATGGTATTGACTTCATGTCACAAATATCTTAGTGAATTAAGTCTAAAGGATTTGAATTCCTTTCAACTAACTTATAAGGATGTTTAACATACTTAGATTCCACATATGTTTGACATTTTGATTTTTCGCATTCAAACTTGGGCAGTACTTCCAAGTTAATCATTTTTCGCAAGGTTTTATAATTGACATGACCTAAATGTACATGCCATAAATCATTTGACTCAAGTAAGTAAGAAGAAGCTGAAATATTATTATTATTTTCCACAACCATTACATTCAGATTGAAAAGGCCCTCGGTGAGGTAACTTTTTCCTACAAATATTTCATTCTTACTAATGACAACCTTGTTGGACACAAAAATACACTTAAAACCGTGCTTAACAAGAAGTCCAGTAGAGACTAAATTCTTTCTCATTTCGAAAACATGAAGTACATTGTTCAAAGTCATGACCTTGCTAGAAGTCATTTTCAGAAATATCTTCCCATATCCTTCAACTTTTGCTGTTGAAGCATTTCCCATATAAACTGTCTCTCCGGGTCCAGCAGGAGCATAAGTAGCAAAAACTTCTCTAACTGCACAAACATGGTGAGTGGCTCCTGAATCAAACCACCACAGTTTAGGATTTCCCACCAAGTTACATTCAGAAAGCATGGCACACAAGTTATCAACATCATCATGGTTTACTACCATATTTGCTTGATCCCTTTTCTTGTCTTTCTTCGGAGCACGACACTCCGTAGATTTGTGTCCGGTTTCCCACAGTTGTAGCAGTTTCCACTGAACCGCTTCTTGCTTGGGTTGTATTTCGGATCAGAAGCCTTCTTCCTCTTTTTGTTATCTTCAACAATATTTGCTCCCATTATTGTTGAATTTCCATGGCCTCTCCTTTCAGCAGCTTTATTGTCCTCTTCGATTCTCAACTGAACAATGAGATCTTCAAGGGACATTTCCTTTCGTTTGTGTTTCAAATAATTTTTGAAGTCCTTCCACAACGGAGGTAATTTCTCAATCATTGCTGCTACTTGGAATGCTTCGTTGATGACAAGACGTTCAGCAAGTAGATCATGAATAATCACTTGCAATTTCTGGACTTGGGTAATAACAGATTTGCTATCTAACATTTTGTAGTCCAAAAATTTTGCGGCAACGAATTTCTTCATCCCGGCATCTTCAGTTTTATATTTCTTTTCAAGCGCATTCCACAATTCTTTTGACATCTCCACGCTACTGTATACATTATACAGATTATCATCCAGTCCGCTAAGAATATAATTCTTGCATAAAAAATCAGAATGCTTCCACGCTTCAATCACGAGAAAGCGTTCATTCTCTGGAGTTTTATCTGGCAGATCAGGAACATCTTCCTTGATGAACTTCTGTAGACATAACGTAGTTAAGTAGAAGAACATCTTCTGCTGCCAGTGCTTGAAATCAATCCCGAAAAATTTTTCGGATTTTTTTGCCGGTGCCAACGCAGGTGTTTGGCTTGTCGATGCGTTGGCAGTCACCATCGGAACAGCTTGGTTTTCGCTTTCAGTCATTTTTTTTTTTTTGAAAAAGAATGACACAAACAAACGTTTAATACACGTTTTCAAACTGGAATAAAAATCACGTAGATTTTAATCTCCAACAAAACGCCACGAAGGCTTTACTCTCCAAAACGGGAGTACACAAAACCACAAAGGTTTTAGTTTGCAGAATAATAAGAATAACACAAATACAAAAATAAATATTAAATTTCTTAAGATTGTTATTCCCGCCAATATTGCTGTATTTGTAAATAATAATTCTGCAAAATATAAGTTAGCGTAATGAAACAGTAATTAATTCGAGCCCACTGAATTCACAGTATTTCCTTAAGGAATTTAATCCCCTCCTAGTACCCAAGGTAATGAATTATTTCCTCTCAGGATAGAACGAATCACACACTGGTGTAGCGGTACTTCAAACCCCAGTGTTTTAGCGAACACAAAGTTCGGTAGCAAATCACACTTACAATTACTTTGTTTGAAGTTAAAACAATGCAGAACGAAGGAGTAGAAATTCAGAAAATCGTATGAAAATGCTGAGAAGAAGGAATGCAATGTATAGCCAAATCTGTTGAGCGATTTCAGGATTTCAGTTTGTGTGTTGAGTGTTGATCTTCAACAACTGCTGCACATATATATAGCAGCCAGTGTTGAAGAAGACCAATCGTCCACCCTCCATGGTGGAGCAAGCATTAGCTTGTTTGTGGAGCAAGTACATTCATGTTTGTGGAGCAAGCACATTCATGGTGGGAAGCATTAGGCGGCTGCCAAATGGTCAATACACGGATTGAAAAATATCCGTTACAAATACGGATAATCTTACGTTAATATTTATTATTAACAAATAAATTTGGTCCAAAAAATTAATCAATCAATTGACCAAAGCCGAAGCCGAAGCCGAAGCCGAAGCCGAGCGAGCGACGACGACGACGGCGCGAGGCTTGCTTTCTTCTTAACTCTTTAAGAGCTACAAGAAGAGCAATTATATATATACCCACCAAAAATCTTTTCCTCTTCCAATATGGGACAATGTCTTATTGTCAAGAGGAAAAAACTTAAAATTTTACTCAAAATTTCATTTTCCCTCCATTTCCCATTCACCCTCATTTTAAGACTATTTCATCTTAAAAACAAAAAACTCAACAGTTGCATATGCAAATTTCACCGTCTCTTCACCTGAGATTTTAGTAGTCTTTACCCTGTTTCACACTTTGAGAAATTAGTCCCTAACAGAATGATAAATAAATTAGCCAAAATTAAAGATAGTTTCAATTTATATATGTGGCATCGTTCGTATTGCGGTTAAAGAAAAACTGGTTTACAACAACAACATATCCAATGTAGTCCCACAAGTGGGGTATGTGGAGGGTAGAGTGTACACAGACCTTACCCTTGCATTTGAAAAGACAAAGAGGCTGTTTTCGGAATACCCTCGGCTAAGGAAAAACAGAATTATAAAAGAATTAGCAAAACTTAAAGATAATTTCAATTTATATATGTGGCATAGTTCATATTGCGATCACAGAAAAACTGGTTTACAACAATACCAATAACAACAAACCCAATATAATCTCATATATGGGGTCTTGGAAGGGTTAGCGTACACAGACCTAAACCTTACCTTATAAAGATAAAGAGGTTGTTTCCGAGAGACTCTCAACTTAAGAAATAGTAGAGATAAGATAAAGCAACAAAGAAAAACTAGTTTGACGCTCGAAATTTGAATGGTTCCGATATAGAGGGAGTATTAAACAAGTCAATTTTTTATGGGTAGGATATACCTTGCACGCCATATGAAAGCTCCCAAGGCTTCAAAAGTAGTATAATTTGAACCGGACTGCTCATGAAGAAACCACTTAAGCCGGTCCAACCACTCATCCTTCACTTTAAAACACTCTCGAACCGCCGGTTTAGCCGATTCCACATATGGCAAAGAGTTTTTATCCAAATTAAGAAACTCATGAAACGGGAACTCAACTCGGGGCGGGTTCCTGGGTCCAAGCAAACTCGACCGGTCCCAAACCGGTTCAAACTTTAGCTGGCTCGTCTGGGACGAACCAGCTCCGCCATCGCATTGAAAAAAAGGGTCGCCCCGAGTCCATCACATAATGAGTGATGTATCGCGGCTCCAAGAACCCACCCGCCACACTTGAACCGGGTCACTTGTAGAATAAAGGGTCGGATCAAAGAATCTTCCTCTCTCGGGTCGGGTACTAACTTCTCGACGAACTTTTCCTCCGGGTCATCAAGGTAGTTAATTTCACTCAAGGAACAATCCACCGTGGCGCGTCTCACTAGGACTCCACTGCCAGCGTGGCAGTGGAGCTCCAGACGGTTGTCCGTGTCACGACGGACGAGGCTGCCAGTGTAGTGGTAGTAGCGAACGAGGGCGGCGGAGAGGAAGGAAGTGAGAACTTGAAACGGGTCGGGTTGTGTTCGGGCTTGGTTTTCCGGGTCATCGACGTAGACCCGAAGGTATCGAAATGTGACATGGAGGTTTATGTCAGTGTCTAGGTGAGAAAGAGAGAGGACGTGATCGTCGGCGAAAGGAGGTGTTGATGGGAGAATTATGGTTGTTTCCTTAATGTTAACGTCCATTTTTGCGGTGGTTGACGACGGCAGACACGGAGGAGAATGGTGGTGGGAGAATAATGGTCTCCTTATAGTCATCTTGTTTATAGAGTTTGAAAAATTGGTAGGTAGCAAAAAGTGGAAAGAAGCACGTTGTTGATGTGTTTTTTTTTTTTTTTTTTTTGGTTGGAAATGGCTTGTTGATGGTTTTAAGTTTGACTTATTATATTTTACTTTAACTATGCAACAAAATTTTAAAATAGATGCCTAAATAGTTAGGAGAAAATAAGGCTTTAAGTCCAAATACAGACAAACCATGGAGCACAAATTTTAACCATTTAAAGTGAAATGTCAAGAAAAAATATTTGCTCGCACCATATGTTTACATCGACAACATTTGCTCGAATTCCTATTTTACATTTGCTTCATTTCTTTTATTCGGAATAAAAATAGCTTGTATAGTCTAGTAAAATCGGTAACTAGCTCTTCGCTGCACCTAGCGAGAGAGAAAAGGAAGAAACAGAAAAATCCCATTTGGATGTATCTATTACCATATATCATACCTATGTAAGGAGTAAAAACTTACCCTCATCGGTAATTTAGACTTTGCTTAAGTTTTTAACTTTTTACTTAAGTTCTTAAGTTTTTACTGTATGTAAGGCGGGGAAACTTTGCAGTCCAATGAGGTCTTCAAATTTGTAAGGACTAAAAGAGAGTTGGAATCAAAATTTGATAGTTAAAGGTACGTCAAGACCATTAAAGAAAGAGTTTAAAGTATTGTGCATTGATAGTGCATAATTTCTTCAAACTATTAATTTAAGTTGATTTGTAATAACCGATAGTTGTTGTATGCATTGATAGTGCATACTCTAATTTTCTTAGACTATTAATTTAAGTTGATCTATAATAACAGATAGTTGCTATGCTAACGTCCTCTAAGCCATAAGAATTTGGTAGAAATAAAGTATCGTTGATTAAAGTTTTTAAAGTGGTTTATAAAGATTTTTAGGTTCAAATTAAATCTGCCAATTGTTTAAGGTTTAGGACAGTTTAGGTTATTTGCTCTGATACTTAGGTTCTTTCATGGTGTCTTAGGAAGCAAAACACTACTCCCTCCGGTCCATTTTATTTGATTTTTGGCTTTTTTTGTGGTAAAAAATATTTGATTTTTTCAGATTTCAAGAGTGAATTATTTTTTTCCGTAATTACCTTTGGAGTAAATAGTGTTGGAATATATGTTATATTTATCTTTCAATGCAATTGAAGTCATCCATCTCCTATTGGGGTTTCACTTCTCTAGTAGCTCACGTACTACTTGTTATAAAACCTAATGATCATTTTATCATGTGTTATACTACTTGATATAAAATCCGATGATCATTTCATCTCCTTCAATTCATGTTAATTATTTTTGTAAGATAATAATGGAGAGGCAATATGAGAGAGATGATCAAGATCTACTCCATGAATTTTAAATTAGAAGACTCAATCAAAACAGTTCAAGAGTAATCTATGAACAGTAAAATTGAAGACTCATTCGAAAAGATTGAAAACTTAATAGATAAGCTTGATGATTCGATGAACAATGCAATTAAAAACTCAATCAAGAGAGTTGACTCCCCAAAGAATGTTGAAGATTCAATGAGTTCTGCCGGTTGCTTCGAGTTTTGCCAGTTGCTTTGTTTACTGGAAGTTGCTAATCATCACATTCCAAATCCAAAATGACATTATGTAAAATAAAAAAAAATGTGAAAAGATAGTAAATGTTAATATAGTATTTCATTGCTAATTAATGTTAAAAGCTGCATTTCTTAATATGTATAAAAATAACTAAAAAATCAAATAAAATGAACCGAATGAAGTAGTAATGTTGGTCATGATCACAAGTATTAAAATATATATTATTCTTTCTCCAATGATGTATGTCATACCCCTTTTATACCACAAAAAAGATATGTATTATGAATTGTTGTGGGTTAAAGAGTTTTTTCAATTAAAGTGACAAATTTGAATAGAGATTATTTTATTTACAGAATCGTCACTTGGAATTGGTTTTTGGGTATTCCAAGTCACCTTTTATTTGAATCCCTAGTCAAAGGAAGGTTTGACTCTATCATTATTGGTCTGCAAAAACAAAGTCCGGGTAAGAAATTCTGTTGACCGGGGAGAAGGTGTAAGGCATTCCCCGAGTCCCGTGGTTCTAACACGGTCGCTTTATTGACTACAACTTGGCTTGAATTAATTTTAAATAAACTGTGATTTATTGGTTTTCATATTTTATCTATCCGCTTTTATATTAAAATATTGAATCATCTTTGAAACGAATCATGTGTGTGAATCCATTTTGTTTATTGTGCCAAAATCATGTCACGTGTACGTGTACGCAATTAATAGCATTTTTATTATATTTAAGGTTGTTTCGCCCAAAGTTGCGCGAACGTATACATAATCACGATGATTCAATTAATTAAGAATACACCTAAAACATTCTAGCGCATTCATGATTTGTTTCTTTCCTAAGTTTGAGATTATTGTGAAGGCCATGAATTATGGAATTACTCGTGCAAGAAGTGTATGATTTTAGATATTTTAATAAATAAACCATCATATACCAATACCCTACAACCCAACAATTGAAGCCCAAACTCATTAGGGTCCAAATCTTCCCAACTTTAAAGCAAGTTTGAATACCATATTTCCAAAAATATGATTAAGCATATAGCATTTATGGACTAGCTTACATTATTATTTATAAAGTTTAAAGGCAAATAAATAAAATCACATGAAATAAGATAAAAAGAACAGAGGGAAGAATAAACCTTTAATACAAAATTTCCAATTAAATGAGTCCCCAAGAACAGGTACAATAACTCAAACGAACGTCGAACAAGCATAAGCGACGAATAACATCAAACCTAGTGAACGGAGCTCCAACAGAATCCTCGACCTTAACTATTAACTCCACTATTTTGGCGTGTAAAAAGCATGTTATGAAGTATTTTTGTTGGGTTTTGGGTGATGACTTGCTGGATTTTTCGAAAGAAAGACGAAGAAAGAATGATACGAGTAGAAATTCCCTTAGCGTAGAAGAAGAAAAACAATTTCTCTCAATTCCCTCCTCCCTTCTTATTTTTTTCTCTTTCTCCTTTTCTGCTCACATTTCTCTTCTATTTATAGAAAAAATTTTAAATTTTTTTTCAGATTTGTTTTTATTATTTTATTATTTTTTAATTAAAAATAATTTCCACTTCCTATTTTTCTTCTTTTTATGAAAAACAAATTCCCCACTTTCCTTTACTTTTATTTTTTAATTTCTCACTTTTTTACTTTTATTATATTTAAATTTTCACTTTTTTTACTTTCCTTTTTTTTATTTTTCAATTATTTTACTTTTCTTTTTTTTAATTTTCACTTTCTTTTACTTTGTTTTTAAAAAACTTCAGCTACCTTTACTTTTATTTTTTAATTCCAACTTTTTTTTACTTTTTATTTTTTTAAATTTCCACATTCTTTTACTTTTTTTTTATTTTTAATTTTCCACTTTCTTTTACTTTTTTATTAAACAATTTTTGCCTACTTTTACTTTTACTTTTTAATTCCATACGTTTAATTTTTTTATTATTTTATTCCCATCCGAAAATTAAACAAAATCGGTTTTTTAATTTATTTTATTTTAAAATAAAGATAAAAAAAATAAAAATAATACTAATCGTAATAATTGACCTTTTAAATTATTTTTATTTTTTACCATATATAAAAAAAATATAATAAAGCTAAAAATATATATATTAAATTTCTAAAAATATTTACATAGTAGAAGGTGATAAAAATTTAAATATATTAAAAAATTAGGTGCTCACAATGTATTTCTTATTCTTATATTTGGTTAAAGAATGAGACCTTCTAGAGCTCTTTAATCACTTTTTTACTAGAGCAATCTGTATCATTTTTTTAACCTCTTTTTTATTTATTTTTATATGCCGTAGTTTATGGGGCAAAAAAGAAGAAGACGACAGCCGTGGATTTTCACATATTGCGTAATGCGGATTTTATGGGTCTTAGTACATTGAATGGAATGGTTTTAAATTGACTGAACTTGAGTGAGGAGTGGAAAAATTCTGTTAAAAATCAAACACTCTATTACCAAGAACCCAACGTCAACAATAATATACCCAGTATAATTTTGCATAGTGGGATTTGAGTATGGTAATATGTAACTATACATCTATTTTGTGGAGGTAGAAAAGTTATTTTCAATAGATCCCCAGCTCAAGAAAAATATAAGCACCACAGTGATAAAAAAGAAATACGGTAGCATAGAAGATATGAAAAGGAGGCAATAAAAACAGTTAGATAATTAAATTACCAAAACCAAATAAATAATAAGTAGTAATAGAAATTACTAGAACTTCGACTCTAACAAAAACAAGACTCTAGACTTACTACGCCTCCTAAGAGGTCTAGCAGTCGTTGCAAATATAAGCCGGTTTATAAGTTCGGAGTCGAATCCCACAGGGAATTAACCTATTATTACCAACCACTAGTTTCGCAAGAATTCAAGTAACCAACCTTCAAAAATATTAAATATCGATTTGAGTGTTTACTAACTAAGATAAGAGTAAGTAAAATGCAGTAATTTATACTAATAGAGCAAACGTTGTAGACAAGATTTGAAAAAGTCTAGGGTTATAATTTTTCCTATTGTCGGAATCTCCTCCGCTACGTTTCATATAAATTCGCCTAAGTATTCTCTATCGATCGTGATTCCTTTGGGTGTCGTAACTCTCTCTCGAACAACTACCACAATTTACTAGACATATTCTCTCGAACTACGCTAGCTTGCACTAATTCACCGCTCACTACGATCACACCAATGTTTCATTATCTTTAATCCCGCCTTTAAAACCTCCGTATTGATCTCTCAAATACGTTGGGTGTGGTGTTGTTCAACGACTACCTAAATGAGTACTCTCTCTTGAGTAATACACACTAAATAGGCACACTTAATTGAGATCTCTTCAATTAACAATAACAACAATATAGTTGAACAAGTAGAGAAAGATCAACGACAAATTTATATTAAACATAGTGAACAAATCATCCTCCAATAGGTTCCATCAAACACTAGATGGGAAGATTTAGCTACTCATAACCATACTAACAATCATGATAATAACTGAAAGTATTAAAATATAGATTAAGGAAGAATGGAAGAGAAAAACTGTTGTGATTCATTGCTTCTACGTGTTCCCATAGCCTCTTTCCTCTCCAATAATGTCTAACCCCTAAGAAATAGATTTAGAACTCCTTTTATACATGTTGGGGGAATGTAGGGTCGAAACTACCAAGGCCTAGCCGAATTAGGACAAAATCCGCCCTTCGTCGTCTCACTTGGCGCCTGACGCCAACCAGGACACCGAAATTTTTCCACTTCTGTGCTATTCTGCCATTGGCGTTTTGGTTGGTGCCAGCTAGGCACCAAAATCATACTCCCTCCAAATTTTTCTGTTTTTACTTCACTTTGCATGCAAGCTTGCCAAATCACTTCAAATTGACTCCTACACATATAAACACCATTATTAAGCTCGAGTCACAAATATTTACACCAATGTTAACAAGATTGAGGTATAATGCAAGGCAAATTACATGCAAAAATATGGATTTTTAGCCTAACATCATCACCCCACACTTAAGCTCTTGCTCGTCCTCGAGAAGCCTAAAACCTTGCTAACCAAACAATGCACGCAAGATATCATACAATAGAGGAACCTTTGGCAATTCAACACACTACACTTATGACCATGATTGATATCGACAATTTAGCTCTTGCATATGCATTCATACCTTTCCCAACTTTCACATGCCGAAATATTAGTGACCAATTAAAAACACTCAAACAACCTGCTCATAACCACCCAACCTCAAAGACCGACTCATCGCCAATCAGCACTCTGAACCTGTGCACTCACCCAATAAGAGATGTTTAATAACGTTACTTATCCGTCATGGAATCATGTGCCTCACCAAAGAGTAAGATGGTATTTCATTCACTCCTTCAAATATGCATTCGAATATAATTTAAGGACATCACATATATGAACAAAGAACCACTCACTCTCACAAAGAAATTCATGTGCATTCCATGGTTGTACCATAGGCTTGCCCGTAGTGTATATCTCCACTAATCTAAGCTCGTAAAGTCTAAGATCGATTAGGTCTTTACGGGTTGTAATGTAGGCTAAGGGACAGGTAGGATATATTTTTGGGTATAGTGACTCACCCTCCTAAGCACTTTAATACACTACACTTAACTTTCCACTACCCACTTTTCATGACCAATTCAAGTAATGCTACGAAACCATATACAACTTGGCCCTTTTTCTTTAAGCACAACTCTGCATTCACTAGCCCGGATCACGATGAATAGGAGGTGTATTTTCTATATATATGTTTTCTCTTCTTCTTTTTCTCCAACACTCTCCCTAAATTTAGGTTGCCTCGCCAATGATCATTCGAACATGCGTGTACTTTTTTGTCCTATTCTATGGTTCTACTCAAAAGCTACCCCAATTCTCACCTTACTCTTCTAGTGACTTACGTGCTTACGAAGAAGGTTCAACAAAAATTTACTTAAAGAACAAAGTGGAACTCGACTTGTAATGTGGGTGCCAAATAAAAAGCTTATAGGCTCAAATGGGCTATCTAAGGATAATTATTTTATATTTATGGTGGCATAATAGCTCAATAGACAATCAAAGAAACGCCTACATCATCTCCTAGACTCACAAAGCTTACTTATTTCGCTTCGACTAACACATAGGGCAAGTTTTAAACAAACACATGATAGCACCGAATGTACTTAACATCTCACATCACACAATGCACATGACCCCAATCGGTACGGTTCCATTCCAACTCTCAAGTTTAGGCAAGTAATCACAAAGTGGAGAAGTATTAAGCAATAAAGAACTACATGAACAATGAGATCAGGTAACTGAGAGAAGGCGTCGCAGACAGGCGATTTAATCTTTTACGACATATTTTTCATTAAAACATGTTAGGAAGATAATTTGCACGCTATGGTCTAACAATGCTAGCATCAAACAGGTCAAAAGGCCTATAGGACACTCAATTTATTTTTCTTCCATGTGTTTCCTAAAAAATCAAAAATATGTAAAAAAAAAAAATTAAAAAAAATATCCGGTTCAAGTTACATCCCTTGGAAAAGAACCGATAGCAAAAAAAAAATCAAGGGGGATTATTATCTAACTACGACTAACTAAAAATAAAAATAAAAATATTTTTAAATTTTTTTATTGGACCTTAATCCCTCAAGAAAGCTGTCCAAGAGATCCATCGTCAGGAAAAGTCCAAACTTTTTTTTTCTAAATTAAACTACCAAACTAATTCTAATATACTACATTACTACTTCTATTAACTACGCAATTAAAATCAAGAAGCTAGAATCTAAAACTACGAAGTTACATTACTACTAGGTACTAACATACTACTACTACTCATCAAAGGAAATTCTCCACCCCACTCTTAAAAAGTGCAGTGTCCCCAATGCACATACAACAAAAATATAAAGCATGAGGGTGGCTAGAACGAACTCTTTGGCTAAGCGGGCCCATTCGGGTCGTAGTCGGAGCCATCTCCATCTGAGTCCTTATCTACCAATCTACACGCTTGCCCCGATCTAGAGACCGCGAACCACCTGATGTGATGTCCTCCGCAGAGCTCACAATGACTAAAGGCCCACAACTTCCTCACCAGCCTCGCCCCAATCAGGAGATGGTGGAATAGTGTTCCTATCCTCAAAAGAGTGGAGCGGGTTGCCCGGTGACAATCCCAAAAGCTTCTTGGTCGACCCTAATAGTGGACAATCCTGGTTTAGCTTTTGCTTTTTCTGCCTCTGTCAACCTCACCTTTTGCAAAAGCAGGCTCACCATACAATACATACAGGTTGTCATCCCGTTCTTACCTGGCCGCAGCACTCAAGTTTGGACCATTCTCCGGCGGTATCGCCGAGATATCTAGAAACTCAGTCGGAGCCGGCACAATCTCATCAGCTTCCTCATAAACTGGCACCTCCCGCTGCAGCAACATCTGTGTCAACAGGTTCCCATAGAAAAATCTCCTAGAGTCATTCAGAAATCCAGTACGAATCATCTCATCAAGCATGAACTAACCAATATTGACAGGTTCCCCGTCATCAGAAAATAGATCAAACAAACCCTCGCTCTCGTGCAATCTGAAGAATGCTCATCTGGCATAATACGAGCAAGAACAAAGTTATGTCAGACCTTAGATATTCTGTTGAAGTCAGTCCGGCACATGTCCATAAGGGTGTAATTTCGTTGTGAATGAATCCACTTTGCCATCAAGTTCACCCCACGTAATGTCTGACGGATGGCTGGGTAATCCGGACTGCGCACGAACTTTTGAAAAATTCACGGATCATGATTTAGAGCCCCCAAAAACTCACAAAGCGCTTGACCTTGCAAGTTGATCCCCACACCTCGCACATCGGCTTCATTTTTCTTACAATTCCAATTAGCATATAATTCTCTCACCATGCTCAAATTAGCTAGCCCGGGCATTCTAACTAACGGTCCAGCTTCAACTCCTTTATCCGGTTTAAACGGTAGGAAAATGATGCTCCAAATCTGTGGTGTTGATGACTATCTCTGAGATATACTGCTCGTATGGTACAAAGGAGTGGTACCAACTTCTTGCATCCTCTCTATATAGCTGAAGGGCTGGACGAGGCACACAAGGCTGCCTTGCTGAAGGCTCCGCCACTTGCTTTCCTTTTCCCGATTCGCATGAAGCAACCTCACTTTATTTTCGCTTCTTTGTGGATGGAGCAGTTGTAGAAGGCTTTTTCGTTGCCTTTGCCTTTTGCAAACCTTCACAAGAAATTCGTACTGACACATGTGAACAACGAATGTCGCATTAGTGAAAACTTCAAAGATCCTCGATAGACAAAAGGTAGGGTTGGGGTGACCCCACATTTAAAATTCAAGCAATGCTTCGAGTACTCAAGACTTCCTCCTAGCAACCAACAACATCCACATATAGCATATAACGGCAACACATACAACACAAAGCATCGTACTACACTCAGACCCTTAAAATAGATTGATCAGAGCATTCTTTGCCCCGAGTCGCTACCCACGTAATTATGATACACTACAATTCAATGAAACACCTAAAAGAGAAAAGAAATAATACAATACATGACAAGTGCACACAGATAGGCTCACACATACGACCTTCGTGCACGACATCACTCTCTAATACCCCCACACTCACACCTTAGTGCCAACAAACAATGCTCGACTACTCAGACTTTGCCAGCCATCAATAATGTTCTTTAAATAATTTCATTGAACACTTGGTGAGCAACACTTTCATTCAAGCCTTTCAAACCATTGGACAAGTGACATACCCTCCCAAATTAAATGAGGTGGTGGGACTTTGAGTTATCCACCCCTAGTCAATTAACAACGCCAATATAACATATTATTCAATATACACTTGCCAACACTCTACTCTATGAGAAGTTGGGGGAGAAAGAGGGGGATGAGAAAACACGCAATAATACCAAATCAAGAATTAATTAAAAAAAAATAAGAGAAGACAACAATAAAAAAAATGAAAATAAGAGAATAAGAAGAAGAAGAAATACTCACCTTATGCTTGATAGAAGAAGAAGAAGCGAGTGGGGGAAGGGGGGAAGAGAACTGGCGTGGGGGGATTTGGGGTTTAGGGTGTGACGGTTCGGGTTGGTTTTTATGTTAGAAAGTGGTGTTTTAATATTATTATTAGGTGGGGAGATGGGTTTGGGTCGGGTTGGGGGTAACAGAGGTAGGGGGACTTACCTGGGCATTTTCATCCGCGTCTGACACTGAATAGGGCAGCTGTGCATTTTTTTGATTCTTCCTTTGTTGTTTTCATCGGTTCCTGGCGCCCAACTGGGCGCTGAACTATTTTTTTTTTTGTTGACTAAATGACAACTAAACGAAAACAAGAAAATTGGATTGCCTCCCAACAAGCGCTTAATTTAACTTCACGGCACGACGCAGTCAATCGGACTCACAATTCACTCAACACTTGAGGCTCCTTCAAATGAATCACCGATACCAGTTTTTACTCATCCATGCCAAAGTGATGTTTCAATATTTGCCCATTGACTCTAAACTTGTTCGTTCCATCCTCAGATTCAATTTCTATAACTCCACTTGAGAATACTTGCACAACTCTAAATGGTCCTGACTATCTAGACTTCAGCTTACCCGAAAATAATTTCAATCTTAAGTTGTACAACAAGACTGAAAATTCTTTCTTGAATATGTTTATCGTGCATCATCTTAATCCTTTCTTTCTACATCCTAGTGCTTTCAAACGCATGGTAACGAAACTCATCAAGTTCATGCAGCTCTGTGACTCTACTCGTACCAGCAACCTCCAAGTAAAGATTTAATTTTCTTAACGCCCAAGATGCTCTATGCTCTAACTCCACCGATAAGTGACACGCTTTTCTAAATACCAATTTATACGGTGACATACCAATCGGAGTTTTGAATGCAGTGCGGTAGGCCCATAGTGCATCATCCAATTTTTTCGCCCAGTCAGTCCGAGTAGCATTTACAGTTTTGGTCAAAATACTCTTGATTTCTATGTTTGACACCTCCACTTGCCCCCTTGTTTGGGGGTGAATACGGAGTGGCAACCTTATGATGAACACCATATTTCTCCAACAACTTTGTAAAGGCTCGGTTGCAGAAGTGGGTGCCTCCATCACTGATAATCGCTCTTGGAGTGCCAAATCGGGTGAAGATATTTTTTCTTAGAAAACCAATAACTCCCTTTGCATCATTTGTTGGGAGTGCCACGACTTCTATCCATTTCGAGACATAGTCCACAGCTATCAGTATGTACTTGTTGCCATATGAGTTGACAAATGGTCCCATAAAATCGATTCCCCATACATCAAATACTTTTACCTCTTGAATCGGGTTCATGGGCATATCATGTCGATGGGAAATATTTCCCATCCGTTGGCACTCTGCACAGCTCTTTACCCAAAAGTGTGCATCTTTAAACTAAGTCGGCCAATAAAAGCCCGACTTCAGCACTTTAGCAGCTATCCTGACTCCACCAAAATGGCCTCCATAAGGCGAAGCATGATATGCCTGCAAAACAGAAGCTTGGTATATCTCGGAAATACATCTCCGGATCATGTTATCAATACAAATCCTAATCAAATATGGTTCATCCCAAAAATACATGCGACAATCACGAAAGAACTTTATCTTCTGCACAAAGGACAAGTCATATGGAACAATACCGCTCGCCAGGTAGCTTGCGATATCTGCATACCATGGCGCTACGACAAGTCTTGTGGCCAACAGTTGTTCATTCGATAAGGTTTCCACGATCTCTTCTATATCAACCTTCTTCTCCGCTCCTTTCAGCCTGGATAAGTGATTCGCCACTTGGTTCTCTATTCCCTTTCGGTCATGGATTTCAAGGTCAAATTCTTGTAGTAGGATCACCCATCGAATCAGGCGCGGCTTTGAATCCTTCTTCTCAATTAGGTACCTGATAGCAGCATGGTCAGTATAAACAATTACCTTCGAGCCTATCGGGTATGACCAGAATTTATCAAATGCGAACACCACTGCTAAAATTTTCTTCTCGGTCACTGTGTAGTTTAGTTAGGCCCCACTTAGGGTTCTACTTACATAATAAATTGGGTGCATGACTTTCTCCTTTCATTTTCCCAACACTACTCCCACATCATAATCGTTTGCATTGCATATCAGCTCAAATTGTTACTACCAGTCGGGTGCAACTATGATAGGTGCAGACACCGGCCTCTTCTTCAATTCCTCAAAAGCTACCTTGCAGTCATTAGAAAACACAAAAGGGTGATCTTTTTCAAGCAATTTACACAAGGGGTTAGCAATCTTAGAAAAATCTTTTATAAACCGCTTGTAGAAACCTGCGTGACCAAGGAAACTTCTTATTGCCTTGATGGAAGTGGGTGGTGGAAACTTCTCTATTACATCAACCTTAGCACGATCCACCTCAATGCCCTAACTTGACACTATGTGTCCCAAGACTATACCTTTCTGTACCATAAAATGGCATTTTTCCTATTTTAGCACCAAATTAGTCTCCATACATCTCTTCAGCAGTATTTTTCAGATTCCTAAAGTAGTCATCGAACGAGTTTCCCACCACTGAGAAATCATTCATAAAAACTTCCATTTATGTCATCTACCATATCTGTGAAGATGTCCATCATGCACCTTTGAAATATGGCGGGTGCATTACATATGCCAAACGACATTCTCCGAAAAGCGTAGATGTCATATGGACAGGTGAATGGTGTTTTCTCTCTATCCTCCGGGGCAATAGAGATCTTTTTATACCCCGAGTATCCATCCAAGAAGCAAAAGTGAGACCTCCCTTCCAATCTATCTAACATCTAATCAATGAACGGCAGGGGAAAAAGGTCTTTTCAGGTGGCCTTGTTCAATCTTCTGTAGTCCATACAAATGTTTCATCCCGTGACTGTACTTGTTGAAATCAACTCGTTGTTCTCATTTTGCACCACAGTCATTCCACTTTTCTTTGGCACACATTGAACTGGGCTAACCCAGTTATTGTTAGAGATGGAAAAAATGATTCCCGCATCTAACCACTTGATCACCTCCTTCTTCACTACTTCTTTCGTATTGGGGTTCAACCTTCTTGGATGTTCTCTGGAAGGTCTGTGCCCATCTTCCAGTAGAATCTTATGCATACATAAGTTCGGGCTGATACCCTTAATATCTGCAATGGTCTAACCGATTCTAGTCTTTCACTCTATTAACACCTGCAAAAATTGTTCTACCTGCACATCTAACAAACCAGATGAGATAATAACTGGTAAAGTCGATTTAGGTCCCAAGAAAGCATACCTGAGGTGAGATGGTAGCGGTTTCAGTTCCAATTGTGGTGGCTCTTCTATCAATGGCTTAGTTGGAGGGGTCCTTCTTTCTTCTAAGTATAAAAACTCGAATTTGAGCTCTTTTTTCCAGTACCCTTGGCCTTCAAGAGCCAACACCCACTCCGCCAAGTCCTCACCATTTACCTCTTCTAAATTCATGAGGAAGACTATTAGAGGGTCTTTTGCATTAAGTGCCTCATCAGCTTCCTCCATGATCACATCCACAGCTTCTATCAAAGAGCAATTTGCAAACTCACTGGGTCGCCGCATGGAATTTTGCACATTAAATGTTATTTCTTCATTATTTAGCCTCATTTTTAGCTCCCTAGTTTCACAATCAATCAGAGCTCTTCCTGTGTCCAAGAACGGCCTTCCCAAAATTATGGAAATCTCCTCATCAACCTGGCAGTCCAAAATGACAAAATCTGCCGGAAACACAAACTTTCCAACTTGCACAAGTACATCGTCAAGTATACCTGATGGCCTTTTCATCATTCGGTCAGCTATCTGTAGTAACATGGATGTGGGACTTGCTCTTCCAATGCCTAACATTTTATAGATAGCCAATGGCATCAGATTTATGCTCGCCCTCAAATCACACAATGCTTTGGCTAATGTATAGCTACCTATGGTGCATGGAATCATGAAGCTTCCAGGGTCAAATAGCTTCTCCGCTATAGGTCTTGTCATAACAGCACTACAGGTCTGAGTCAATGTCACAGTTGCTAAGTCTTGAAAGTCGAACTTACGAGACATCAAGTCCTTCATCATTTTTGCATAACTGGGCATCTCCCTCAAAGCATCAATCAGAGGAATGTTTACCTGAATTTGCTTCAATATTTACATGAATATTTTGTACTGCTCATCCTTATAATATTTATCCAACCTTTGTAGGAAGGGTGCTAGAGGTCGCTTCCTTCATGTGACTTGAGTTAGATCCTTCCCCGGCACTATTTCTGATGCCTGCTCTTGCACTTTCTCAGTCTTTCTTGCAACCTCTTTTTCTTTACTTGGTTCCTCTTGTGCATGTTGTGTTGTTACCTCTATTAACCCTGTTGAATTATCCAGCTCAATTGGTACTGGCACAAGTATCTCAGTTTGTCAGCTTTTGCAAGCAATTTCTTGCTCTAGATCAAGATCTCAACCATTTCCTAGACTCACTGCCATAAGCTACTTCGGGCCCTGCTCTTTCAGATTGACATGTGTGTTTGCAGGTAAATTTCCTTGGGGACGATTATGCAGAGCCATATATATCTGCCCCAATTGAATCTCAATGCCTTTTATCACTGAGTCATGTGCTTCCTCCTTCTCTTGAATTTTTTCATTGGACCCAATCAGTTGTTGCAGCATTCCTTCAATTTCAGACAACCCATCATCTTATCTCACTATCTGTTGTTGTTGAGGCTGTTGATAAGCAAGCTGATAATTTTGTTGATTGTATCCATGTTGCCTTTGGTAAGGCACGACTTGACCATGTAGTCGCATAACTCCAAAATTGTTGTTGTTATTGTACTGCTGTTGTGCTGGTCTATACTGTTGATTCTGCTGCCCCCAATTCTAACCACCTTGCCTCTGGCCCCCATAGTTGCCCACATAGTTCATATTCTCCTGAAAGTTCTGGTTGTCACTTTCACCACTCCACGAGCACACATATGGTTGGTTAATGCATGGTGTACATAAGCCCTCATTAGTCGTGTCAACTATGTGTACCTGCTTCTGGCATGATTCGTCAATCTTCTTGGTGAGGATACTCATTTGTGTCATCAGAGTGGCCATATTCTCGACTATGGAGTTGTTTGGGTCAAAAGCTACTGAGTGAACTACAGGGGTGATTGTAGTGTCTCTTGTAATCCATCCTGTGTTTTGAGCCATTTTATCTAGCAGGACCTTATACTCTCTAAATGATTTGCTAAAAAATGCTCCACCTGCTAAAGCATCAATGTTGGCCTTCAAGCTATCTGCCAATCCCATGTAAAACCTTTGTCCCAACATCTGATTTGGAATGCCATGATGTGGACATTTAACCAGCATACCTTTGAACTTCTCCCATGTTTCTTGTAGTGTTTCAGTTGGTTTCTGCCTGAAGCTCAGTATCTCATCAACTTGCTTGGTAGTCTTATTGGGTGGGTAGAACATATTCAAAAACTACTTGATTAATTCCTCCCAAGTAGTGATGGAGTTTATGGGGAGCAAATTAAGACAAGTCTGAGCATCTCCAGTCACTGAGAATGGAAACAATAATAATCTGATTGCTTTCGGTGTCACATTCGGTTACTTTTGAGTGACACAAATTGACAAAAGATTTTTCAGATGCTGTTGTGGATCTTCAATGTAAGACCCGGAGAACAGTCCCTTGTTCTGCAACAGATGTAACATGTTGTTTGTTATTTGAAAAGACTCCGCTTGTATCTGAGGGACTACAATTGCGGTTGCCAGATTTTCAGTGGTGGGTTGTGCCCAATCATACAAGGCCGCTTCTGGCACAAGAGGTGCCACACCCTAGTTTTTCGGGTCATTCACATTGTTTCGGTTGTTCTGGTCGTCTATGACGTCCCCCATTTCTAGTTCGATCTGTTCTGTTAGGTTTTGTTGTCGTTTGTCCTTCTTGTTTGCACGATTTAATGTCTTGAAAGCTTTCTCAAGATCCGAAAATGCTTAAAAGAATTCACCAGTTCTTGAGTAGTTTCTAGGCATGCATCTGTAACACACAAGACTAAAAATGTAAGAATTTCAATATAATGAATTTAAAATGACAAAAATTGACTAAACTTAGAATCCTAGCAATTTTTCTAGCTGTAATTAATAACACTGTTAATTCCCCGGCAATGGTGCCAAAATTTAATCACGTCTAACTACGCCTCCTAAGAGGTCTAGCGTTCGTTGCAAATATAATCTAGTTTACATGTTTGGAGTCGAATCCCACAGGGAATTAACCTATTAATTGTAACCACTAGTTTCGCAAGAATTCAAGTAATTAACCTTCAAAATACTAAATATCGATTTGAGTATTTACTAACTAAAATAAGAGTAATTAAAATGCAGTAATTTATATTAATATAGCAAACCTTGTAGACAAGATTTGGAAAAGTCTATGGTTATAATTTCCCCTATTATTGGAATCTCCCCCGCTATATTTTCTATAAATTTGCCTAAGTATTTTGTACCGATCATGAGCACTTTGGATGTCATAGCTCCCTCTCGAGCAACTACCATAATTTACTATACATATTCTCTCGAACTACGCTAGTTGGCACTAATTCACAGCTCACTACGATCGCACCAAGGTTTTGTTATCTCTAATCCCGCTTTTAAACCCTCCGTATTGATCTCTCAAATACGTTAGGAGTGGTGTTGTTCAACGACTACCTAAATAAGTACTCTCTCTCGAGTAATACATACTAAATAGGTACAGTTAATTGAGAGCTCTTCAATTAACAGCAACAACAATATAGTTGAACAAGTAGAGAAAGATCAACCACAAATTTATATGGCAAAATGGCCTCCAGGCCACCTAAACTTGTAGATGTTTGTCAACCAGATAAAGGAGCTTAGAATTTTTTTATTTTAACACCTCAACTTAACTATTTGCATATTAATAAATTTCTTTGACCGTTGACTATGCTTATGTGGCAACCACATGTGTGATGTGGCAATACTGTGTGCAATTCACCTAATTTAGGCGCGTGAGTATAAATTAATTGAGTAAATGAATTCTAAAATATAAAAACAAAATTGAAAATCCACCCCCACCCACTCTCCTTCTTCTCCAAACCCCCTCACTTCAGCACTACCTTCTCCTCGTCTTCTCAAAATCCCTACTCCCCCCCACTAGATTTCTTTAAAATCCACCTTAAAAGTTACCATTTTCTTTGCAATCCCAAATATCACTCACAACCATTTGTATCAAGAGCTCACTTTTTCTAAAGAATGCAGGTAGTCCGAGAACTTAGCTGGTCGGGTTAGAGACGCCACGCCGGGGATTGTGAAATTGAAGAAAGAAATCAGAAATTGGTCGGATCAGTATGGCAAGCTTACTAGAGAAGCAGTCTAGTGATTGTTTTACCACAAACTACATAGATAGGCAAGGTTTCAAATCTGCCCAAGTCCGCAAATCAGTCCGGCAAGCTTGCTTGCGCCGGTAAAAGTTTGGATGGATGAAATCCAATTCACAGGGGTACGAAATCCCTCTTTGAAGGGAATATGATAAAAATTTTGAATGTTTTGCTAAACGAAAAGGAATAAGAGAAACTTGTTACGATTTGCAGAAATTCCGACGAGACAGGTAGCGGGAACGGTGATACCAACGACTATGAAACTGAAGAAAAAAAGTGAAAAGGAAGAGAGTAAAAATAAGATAAAATTTTAACTTTGCTTATGTATTGATTTGATACTTTAGAGCGGAGAAGAATGGTGTTTATGAAATATTAATGGTACTGGTGGCTGCCCGGTGAAGAAGAAGAAAAAAAAAGAAAGAATGATCTTAGAATTTTTGATAAATTGGTGAAAATAAATTGGGACCTACTAATCATACATGTCAAATAATAATAGGCTAAGAATATGATATGTCAGCTATGTCACTTCACTTGAGAGATACGCTCAACGGGAAGTGTTTAGTATTTGTTTTTTACCAAGTTGGAGTATTTAAATGGGAAAATGCTAAGTTGATTTACCGGGTTGAATAACAGGTGCAAGCTTAAGTGGCTGGGAGGTCATTTTGCCAATTTATATTAAACGTTGTGAACAAATAATTCTCCAATAGGTTCCATCAAACCGTAGATGGGAAGGTTTAGCTACTCATAACCATACTAACAATCATGATAATAATTGAAAGCATTAAAATACAGATTAAGTAAGAATGGAAGAGAAACACTCTTGCGATTCATTGCTTCTAAGTGTTCCCATAGCCTTTTTCCTCTCCAATAATGTCTAACCCCTAAGAAATAGGTTTAGAACCCCTTTTATACATGTTAAGGGCTTGTAGGGTCAAAACTATCAAGTCCTAGCCAAATTAGGACGAAATCCATCCTGAGGACGAACGTATGTGTAAGAGGGGGAGAATGTAACGATACGACTTATCGTATTAAGAATTTACGCCCCGTTCAGTGATTAAAGGTCATGAGCAGCTTCATAATACGTATTATGACTTGTGTGTGCGGTCGTTTGATTTTTGGAAGATTCAGAATTTAAATTGAAAGAACAATTCTCATTTTTGAAGCTTAAATGAAAAGAGTTGACCGGAGTTTGACTTTTGAGCAAATGGCTCCGGAATAGAACTTTGATAATTCCAATAGGTCTGTATGATGATTTTGGACTTGCGCGTATGTTCGGGTCGAGTATCAGGTGGCCCAGGAGTATTTCAGTGCCTATTACTGAATGTTGGCATTTTTAAAGTTTAAGAATTTTCTAAGTTTGGGTTGAAGTGGATTTTAATGTTATCGATGTCCGTTTGGGATTCCGAGCCTGGGAATAGCTCTGTATGGTGATTATGGTCTTAGGGGAACATCCGGATGTGGATTTGGAAGTCTGTAGGTTATTTCGGGTTCATTTGGCGAAAGTTATAAATTTGAAGTTTTTGGGAAGTTTGACCGGGAGTGAACTTTTTGATATCGGGGTCGAATTCTGATTCCGAAAGTGAGAGTAAGTTCGTAATATCAATTATGACTTGTGTGCAAAATTCGAGGTCAATCAGATTTGATTTAATAGGTTTTGGCGTCGAATGTAAAAGTTTGAAGCTCTAAAGTTCATAAAGCTTGAATTGGGGTGCGATTCATAGTTTTGATGTTGTTTGATGTGATTTGAGGCCTCGAGCGGGTTCGTGTTATGTATTGGGACTGGTTGGTACGATTGGACGGGATCCCGGGGGCCTCGGATTTGATTCGGGGTGGTTTCAGACTAAGTTTGGATGTATTGATGTTGCTGGTTGCTAGTTCTGGTATTGTTCTTCGCCTTCACAAGGAGCCTCTCGCGTTCGCGAAGAAGGATTTTGCTGTTGGGACTTTGTTCTTCACGTTCGCGAAGAAGGAATTTTTGTTGTCCGTTGCCTTACTTTGGAGGCTTATATCTCGCAATCTATAAGGAATTTGGAGATGATTCAAAAATGAAAGTTGTAGCTCTTTGTATCTAGTTTTTCAGAAAGGTAAACCATTTGTCATTTGGAGTTGTGTACAAAACGGTATAGTAGATATACTACAGGCTATCGGGGAAGAGTTTGGAAATTTTTGCTGCACAAGACTGACTTTGGAAGCTTATATCTCGCAATCTATAAGGAATTAGGAGATAAGCAACATATGAATGTTATAGATCTTGGAGTCTAGTTTTCAGAAAGTTAAACCATTCATTATTTAGAATTTTGCACAAAATGTTATGATCATTATACTAGAGGCTATTTGAGAAAAGTTTAAAAATGTCTGTTGGAGAATTTGTTCATCGTGAACGCAAGGGGAGGGTCGCGAACGCGAAGAACAAACCCTTGGGCAGCAGAATAAAGTCCAAATTCATCTCAGTCTTCCATTTTTGGACCAAGGAAGCTCGGGTGAGGCGATATTTCGAGAGTTTTTCAAGTAAAATATTAGGGTAAGAATTCCTAACTTGATTTTGGTTAAATTACATGAATCTATTATTGTTTTTATCACTAAATTAGTGAATTGGGTTGAAAATGATAGAAATCTTCTAGACTTTAATTTAAGATTTGAAGGGCGATCCATTATTGGAATTTGATAATTTTGGTATGGTTGAACTCGTATCGGAATGGGTGTTCGGATTTCGTAAAAGTTCTATCGGGTTTTGAGGGGCGGGCCCAGCGTCGACTTTTTAGAATAAAATTTTAAGTTGGTATTTTATTATCCAAAATTGTTTTCGATAAATTTTAATGAAGTTATACAATTAATTTGGATAGATTTAAGCTGCCCGAAGGTCAATTCAAGCAAGAAGGCTATTTTGGAATATCGGCCTAACTTCAAAAAGGTAAGTATCTTGCCTAACCTTGAGTGGGGAAATTACCCCTTAGGCATCGAGTCTCATGTGCTATTTGTGAAATGTGAAAAGTCGTGTACGCGAGGTGACGAGTACGTACTCGGGCTTATATATGCAAAATATATTGGGTTAAAGTCTTTGGCATATTGTGTAGTAAATTGGATAACCATTGGTATTTATTAAATCATCCATTTGCCATGCGTCAATTCGTGTTTGTTGAATTTATTTTTATATGACAATTTGATGTGATTATTACTTGTATATTTATGTGAATTCCGTGAGTTTGATTATTTGATATTTCTTGGAATTTAATTTTATTATGGATTTTCATCTGCAAATAATTGATGAAATAAGTTTAAATTAAGGCGTTAATATAATTATTAAGAATTTGGATTAATGAAGGTGTTGCCCTATACTGAGTATTTTCCATCTTTGTTGATGTTTTTAGGTTTTATACACATTATGTGGAGCCTTGGGCTATTTGTTGTGAAATTAGTTAATTTTGTTATATCTTTGAAATTAGTTGTGGCCATTAGGCAAATTGTTATATGAATTGATTTTGTTATGTTGACGTGATAAAATTCTGTGTAAATTGTTGTGTTATTTGAATTATTATTTTGAGGATATAAGGGTGGCATTCTATTGTTGATTTTATGTGGGTATAAGGGTGGCATCTCAATGTTGTTATGTGTGTTGGGGTATTATTTGGGCACAATGATAAGGGTGGCAATAGGAGAGATAAGGGTGGCTATAGGAGCGATAAGGGTGGCTATTGATATTGTCAGGGCGGAGGGATAAGAGAGGTTATTATAGGAGTGATAAGTGTGGCTATTGTCAGGGATGATATGTGATGATGTGGAGTTATTGCATTGGTAATTTTTATGTGATGTTGTGATTTTCCTCGTGTTTGTTTCTATATCTTGTTCAATTTGTCTTGTTGATTCGGTAAACTTGATAATAGTCTGATCTACGTTGAAATTGGGAGCCTATAGCTATTGTCAGGCGGATTATGAAATAAAATATGGGCACAAGGTGCCGTGAGTAAATAATGATGATATTGGCACTTGAATTGTCCGTGCAGTTGTGATATGAAATATGGGCACGAGGTGCCATGGTTAAATGATAATGATATTGGCACGTGAGTTGTCCGTGTGGTTGTGATAAAGAAATTGGCACGAGGTGCTGTAGAAATATGAAAGTGGGCTGAGACCCGTATTTTATAATTTTGAAATAAGGTGTCACAAGTGACTTTTATTCGAAAAATATTTATTTGAAGGAATTATATTTGAAAGAATTATATCCTGAAGATTATTATTTGAGAAGCATATAGGCGAAAGATTTATATTTGAAGGACTTGATTTAAATGGGTGTACTTGTATTTATTATTTGTTGAGCAATATTAATGGTGTTCTTGATACCCTGTTGTGCATATCACTGGTTGATTAGTGTTGCCATTATTGTTATTTGTTTCCTATTATTTTTTGTATACTATATTGCACAGGTTATTAGACTAGTGAGTATCTTGATTGTACTCGTCACTACTCCACTGAGACTAGTCTTGATACTTACTGGGTTCCGACTGTTGTGTACTCATACTACACTTCTGAACATTTTTGTGCAGAGCCAGATATTGGAGATATCGGACTCGGACAGAGTTAAAGCGGGATCGCAATGATTCAAGGTAGAGTTACTTGGTCGTCGGAGTCCCTTGGAGTCTTTCTATTTTATTGTACTGTTAATTATTAATCAAACAGTATTGAGTATTTGATCCTTGAGATCATTCCATGTATTCAGTTAGAGTTCGTGACTCAGTATTACTAGTCTTGGGAGGTTTTCATATTTGTTCCGCTATTGGTTTCGTTTATCTATTTTTTTTTAAATGACTTGAAATGTAATTGTAATCGGCTTACCTAGTCTCAGAGACTAGGTGCCATCACGACGCCTGCGGTGGGATTTTGGGTCGTGACAAGTTGGTATCAGAGCTCTAGGTTCATAGGTTTTACGAGACACGAACGAGTCTAGTAGAGTCTTGCGGATCAGTACGGAAACGTCTGTACTTATCTTCGAGAGGCTACAGAACTGTTAGGAAATTTCCACTTCTTTCATTCTTGTCGTGCGGAATTTGTTGAATTTGGAATTTGAGCCTTTGCATCTCTATTCTCTCGCAGATGGTGAGGACACGCGCTATCGGGTCAGCTGAGCAGACACCCGCGCATACTGCTAGGGCCGCAAGAGGTCGGGGCCGAGGTAGAGGCCGAGGTAGAGTCCGGTGAAGGGCACGTGTCGCAACTAGAGCACCTATCAGAACAGCAGTTGAGGAGCCGCCAATAGCTCCAGTTGGGGGACAGGTACCAGAAGCACCTGTTGTTACCCCCGAACTTCAGGAGACTTTAGCATAGTTCCTGAGTATGTTTGGTACATTAACCCAGGCGGGATTGATCTCTGTTGCACCAAATATTTCACAGATTGGGAGAGTAGCTCGGACTCCTACCACGACTCCAGAGGTACAGGTTCACATTGGTCAGGTTTCGGGTGTAGTACCGATACAACCTGTTATTCCGGTTCAGCCTGAGGTCAGGCCAGAGGCATCAGAAGAAGAACAAAAGAGACTTGAGAGGTTTAAAAGGTATAGTCCACCTACTTTCAGTGGCACTGCTTCAGAAGATGACCAAGGATTTCTAGAAAAGTGTCACCGTATTCTCTGCACCATAGGTATTGTGGAAGTGAGTGAAGTTACCTTTACTACATTTCAGCTATCAGGCGCAGCGTATCAGTGGTGGCAAGTTTATGGAGAAGGTAGACCAGCCGATGCAACACCACCAACTTGGGCTCAATTTTCGGAAATGTTTTTGAAAAAATTTGTTCCCCAGACTCTCCGAGATGCCTGGCGCACAGAGTTTGAATGGTTGCGTCAGGGCACTATGACAGTGACAGAATATGTTATCGGGTTTAGTGAGTTGGCACGTCATGCACCTATCTTGGTACCTACAGTCAGAGAACGAGTTCGTAGATTCATTAAGGGGCTCGATTATGATCTTAAAATATGCATGGATCGAGAGTTGCAAACTGATACTCCATTTCAACAAGTAGTGGAGATTGCGAGGAGGATTAAGGGTGTTCTAGGTGAGGAAAATGAGTCTAAGGAGGCCAAAAGGTCTCAAAGCTCTGGAGGGTTCAGTGGATTTTACTCTTCAGCTATGACCCATTATGGCGGAGGCTCGAGTAGTCGTCCAGCTCAGTTCGTGCATCAGATTACTCGGGGTGCTCCAGTAAGTTCTTATAGTGCACCACCGACACGAGATTCTTATAGTGGTTATTCCAGTTATCCGGAACATACTCAGTATGAGCAGCCGCAACCTCAGATGGGTTGTTATGAGTGTGGTGATACTAGGCACATTATGAGAGATTGTCCCAGACTTGAAAGGGGTGGATTTTATTAGAACACTCAGGCTATGGGGCCCAATGCAATTACTACCCCACGTGCACATCCAGTTAGAGGTGGAGGATAGGCGGGTAGAGGGCGTCCTAGAGGGGGAGGCCCAACCCATTTATATATTTTCTATGGTGTGTCTGAGGCCACTACACTAGATGGTGTCATTATAGGTATGATCCTGATTTGTTATAAAAGGATATTTTTCCTTAATTTGATTCGGTTCTGAATATTGATATGAGTCCTCCTATTATGCTCTGCTTATGGGTGAGTTTCGTAATTTTGTAAACCACTTATATATTTATCCCTGTTGGGAGGTTTGATGATGTTAGCATATGTCTATTATTTTATTCTGTACACCATTGAGGGCTATAAGTCCAAAAGTGACTTTTTATTTCTCACTACAGTGGGTTTTGATATGATTTCGCAATAATTGATTTCAAATTTTATGAATTTTATGGCCTATTGGAATGGGGGTTCATTATGTGTTGTGAAAATTGTTTACGGAATTTATTGAAAAGAAGAAAGAAAGGAAATTAAAATTTTCAGTTGGCACAATGTGCAAAATACTTGTGATTCGGAGTTGAGGACGAGATCCTCGCATTTGTTTTTATGATATGAAATATTTAACCCGGGCTACAAGCCGCGGTGGAAGTTATATAAGGACGGGTTCCTTATGGTGAAATATTTATGAGTTTAAATTCTCCCTTTGTGAAATTTAATTTACACTATGGCACTAATAGGGAGTCATGCTTGATAGGCTTATGTGATAATTCTTTTATATGTTGTTGTGCCATAATTGTGCTGTAATTATTGAGTTTTAGCCTATGAGGTGAGTGCGTAGGTGGCGTTAAATATGACTCGTTAATCCGAGTAAATAATTATGAGGTCTTCATGCCTCACGTGTTACCGTCAGTGTTGTGAAAAAAAAATTAGATATGAGATTTTGGTTAAGATGAGATTAATTGTGTATGCTGAAATTAATTATAAACAACTATTATGACCAAAGATGTGGTTATGGACATACGTATGATGTGTGCATAGGCAGAAATTGCTACAGCCGGTTGAGACTAATATTGTGTGTTGATGTAAGGAATTTGAAATTTATTTGGAGTGTAAGGAATTGGCTTAAAGGCTTATAAGTGTGAATAAAAGAAATAATCTCCAATGAGATGATATTGTTAGACGTCTGTTAAAATTTTGATGATGTAGAATCACCCGTGAGTATGTGTGAAATAATTCACTCATTAATTTAATGTCATCAGAATAATTCTTAGCACGTTCGAGGACGAACGTATGTTTAAGAGGGGGAGCATGTAATGACCCGACTTGTCGTTTTAAGAATTTATGCTCTGTTCAGCGACTAAAGGTCACGAGCAGCTTCATAATATGTATTATGACTTGCATGTGCGGTCATTTGATTTTTGGAAGATTCAGAATTTAAATTGAAAGAACAATTCTCATTTTTTGAAGCTTAAATGAAAAGAGTTGACCGGAGTTTGACTTTTGAGCAAATGACTCCGGAATCGAATTTTGATAATTTCAATAGGTATGTATGATAATTTTGAATTTGGGCGTATGTCCGGGTCGAGTATCAGGTGGCCCGGGAGTATTTCGGTGCCTATTACTGAATGTTGGCATTTTTAAAGTTTAAGAATTTCCTAAGTTTGGGTTGAAGTGGATTTTGATCTTATCGATGTCCGTTTGGGATTCCGAGCCTGGGAATAGCTCCGCATGGTGATTCTGGTCTTAGGGGAGTGTTCAGATGTGGATTTGGAAGTCTGTAGGTCATTTCGGGATTATTTGGCGAAAGTTGAAAATTTGAAGGTTTTTGGGAAGTTTGACCGGGAGTGGAACTTTTGATATCGGGGTCGGATTCCGATTCCGGAAGTGAGAGTAGGTCTGTAATATCAATTATCACTTGTGTGCAAAAATTCGAGGTCAATCGGATTTGATTTGATAGGTTTCGGTGTCGAATGTAGAAGTTTGAAGTTCTAAAGTTCATAAAGCTTGAATTGGGGTGCGATTCGTGATTTTGATGTTGTTTGATGTGATTTGAGGCCTCGAGCAGGTTCATGTTATGTATTGGGACTAGTTGGTACGATTGGACGAGATCCCGGGGGCCTCGGATTTGATTCGGGGTGATTCCGGACCAAGTTTGGGTGTTTTGATGTTGTTGGTTGCTGCTTCTGGTATTGTTCTTCGCGTTCGCAAGGAGCCTCTTGCGTTCGCGAAGAAGGATTTTGCTGTTGGGACTTTGTTCTTCGCGTTCGCGAAGAAGGAATTTTTGTTGTCCGTCATCTGACTTTGGAGGCTCATATCTAGCAATCTATAAGGAATTTGGAGATGATCCAAAAATAAAAGTTGTAGCCCTTTGTGTCTAGTTTGCAGAAAAGTAAACCATTTGTCATTTAAGTTTTCTACGAAACGGTATAGTGGATATACTACAGGCTATCGGGGAAGAGTTTGGAAATTTCTGCTGCACAGGGCTGACTTTGGAAGCTTATATCGCGCAATCTATACGGAACTGGGACATGACAAACAAATTAATGTTATAGTCCTTGGAGTCTAGTTTTCATAAAGTTAAACCATTCATCATTTAAGGTTTTGTACAAAAAGTTATGACCATTATACTAGAAGTTGTCTGAGAAGAGTTTGAAAATGGTTGTTGGAGAATTTGTTCATCGCGAACGCGAGGAGAGGGTCGTGAACGCGAAGAACAAACCCCTGGGCAACAGAATAAAGTCTAATCATTCTTCCATTTTTGGACCAAGGAATCTCGGGTGAGGCGATTTTTCGAGAGTGATTCAAGAAAAACATTGGGGTAAGAATTTCTAACTTGATTTTGGTTAAATTACATGAATCTATTGTTGTTTTTATCACTAAATTAGTGAATTGGGTTGAAAATGGTAGAAATCCTCTAGATTTTAATTTAAGATTTGAAAGGTGATCCATTATCGGAATTTGATAACTTTTGTATGGTTGGACTCGTATCGGAATGGGTGTTTGGATTTCGTAAAAGTTATGTCGAGTTTCGAGGGGCGGGCCCCGCGTCGACTCTTTAGAATAAAATTTTCAGTTGGTGTTTTATTATCCGGAATTATTTCCGATATATTTTAATGAAGTTATACAATTAATTTGGATAGATTTGAGCTGTTCGGAGGTCAATTCAAGCAAAAAAGCTATTTTAAAATATCGGCCTAACTTCAAAAAGGTAAGTATCTTGCCTAACCTTGAGTGGGGGAATTACCCCTTAGACATCGAGTCTTATGCCATTTGTGAAATGTGAAAAGCCGTGTACGCGAGGTGACGAGTACGTACTCGGGCTTATATGTGCAAAATATATTGGGTTAAAGTCTTTAGCATATTGTGTAGTAAATTGGATGACCATTGGTATTTATTAAATCATCTATCTGCCACGCCTCAATTCGCGTTTGTTGAATTTATTTTTATATGACAATTTGATGTGATTATTACTTGTATATTTATGTGAATTCTGTGAGTTTGATGATTTGATATTTCTTGAAATTTAATTTTATTATGTATTTTCCATCTGCAAATAATTGATGAAATAAGTTTAAACTGAGGCGTTAATATAATTATCAAGAATTTGGATTAATGAAGGCGTTGCCCTATACTGAGTATTTTCCATCTTTGCTGATATTTTTATTGTGCGGAGCCTTAGGCTATTTGTTGTGAAATTAATTGATTTTGTTATATTTTTAAAATTGGTTGTGACAATTGGGCAAATTGTGATATGAATTGATTTTGTTATATTGCCGTGATAAAATTTCGTGTAAATTGTTATATTATTTGAATTATTATTTTGAGGATATAAGGGTGGCATTCCACTGTTGATGTTATGTGAGAGTATAAAGGTGGCATCTCATTGTTGTTATGTGTGTTGGGATATTGTCTTGGCGGAGTGATAAAGATGGCAATAGGAGAGATAAGGGTGGCTATAGGAGCGATAAGGGTGGCTATTGATATTGTCAAGGTGGAGGGATAAGGGAGGCTATTATAGGAGTGATAAGGGTGGCTATTGCCAGTGATGATATGTGATGTTGTGGAGTTATTGCATTGGTAATTTTTATGTAATGTTGTGATTTTCCTCGTGTTTGTTTCTATATCTTGTGCAATTTGTCTTGTTGATTCGGTAAACTTGATAATAGTCTGATCTGCGTTGAAATTGGGAGTTTGTGGTATTATCAAGCGGATTATGAAATGAAATGTGGGAACAAGGTGTCGTGAGTAAATAATGATGATATTGGCACGTGAATTGTCTGTGCAGTTGTGATATGAAATGTGGGCACGAGGTACAGTGGTTAAATGATTATGATATTGGCACGTGAGTTGTCTGTGTGGTTGTGATAAAGAAATTGGCACGAGGTGCCGTAAAAATATGAAAGTGCGCTGAGACCCGTATTTTATGATTTTGAAATGAGGTGTCACATGGTCACTTTTATTCGGAAAATATTTATTTGAAGAAATTATATTTGAAAGAGATTTATTTGAAAGAATTATATTTGAAAGATATTTATTTGAAAGAATTATATCCTGAAGATTATTATTTGGGAAGCATATAGGCGAAAGATTTATATTTGAATGACTTGATTTAATTGGGTGTATTTGTATTTATTATTTGTTGATCAATATTAATGGTGTTCTTGGTACCCTGTTGTGCATATCAGTGGTTGATTAGTATTGTCATTATTGCTATTTATTTTCTATTATTTTTTGTATACTATATTGCACAGGTTATTAGACTAGTGAGTATCTTAATTGTACCTCGTCACTACTCCATTGAGGTTAGTCTTGATACTTACTGGGTACCGACTGTGGTGTACTCATACTACACTTTTACACATTTTTGTGCAGATCCAGGTATTGAAGATATCGGACTCGGACAGAGTTAAAGCGGGATCGCAAGGATTCAAGGTAGAGTTGCTTGGTCGTCGCAGTCCCTTGAAGTCTTTCTATTTTATTGTACTGTTAATTATTAATCAAACAGTATTGAGTATTCGATCCTTGAGATCATTCCATGTATTCAGTTAGAGTTCGTGACTCAATATTACCAGTCTTGGAAGGTTTTCATATTTGTTCCGCTATTGGTTTCGATTATCTTTTTTTTTTAAATGACTTAAAATGTAATTGTAATCGACTTACCTAGTCTCAGAGACTAAATGCTATCACGATACTTGCGGTGGGATTTTGGGTCATGACACTCCTATACATATAAACACCATTATTAAGCTCGAGTTACAAATATTTACACCAAAGTTAATAAAATTGAGGTATAATGCAAGATAAATTACATGCGAAAACATGAATTTTTAGCCTAACATCAAATTGCTAGTCAGTCTTTTTGTCTCTTTGATACTTTCTCCAATTCCTTTCACAAGTAAAAATTGAAGGACTCGCGGAGAATCAATTTCACATTCTAATTAACAAGAACTTAGAAATATTTATAGATTGAAAATAGGGAAAAAATGAAAGGAAAAAAATAAAGTCCAAGATAGCTGGGCAGCCAGCCTGGCATTCTTTTAAATTCTTTAATATAAATTAAAATAGTGTAAGACGTCGCACCCATGAGTATGACCTAGTGGTCAATGAAGTGGGTTAGAACCATGAGGTCTGAGGTTCAAATCCCAGCGGAGACAAATACTAGGTGATTGTTTCTCATCTATACAAGCCTTGGTGGATAGAGTTACTTGTTACCTGTTGCTGGTGGGAGGTGGCAGGTATCCCGTGGAATTAGTCGAGGTGCACGCAAGCTGACCCGAATACCACGGTTATCAAAACAAAAATAGTGTAAGACGTCAAATCATTTATGATATTGTACATTTTGGATCTATGCGTTCACAATTTAAAATGCATCAGTAGGGTTTATTGCTTTCTTAAATACTCTCTCGGGTTGTCATTGTGAAATTTGTCAATGGTGTTATATACATATCCTTCTTTGAAATTTATCCCATCATTACTTAAATTACACATAGAATAGTGTAACAATAACTCCATTAGTGATACACATTGTTCACTTCAGGCCTAATTAACCCTAATAATTTTAAAACACATCATTAAAGTCTATGATCATGCTTTCTTAAATTCACAATATATCTCTCGTGTTTTGTCAATATAAATTTTGCTTATTATATTTCAATAATATTTAGACAGCTATTTGTCCACTATAAACCCATTTTTTTGAACTTCTAAGATAAGGAATTATTAGTATATAAAAAGAAATTTATATTTATATTTATCCTGCCGTTGAATATTCCACGTTGAAGTAGACTTTTGATTGTTCGATAAAAAGAGAGAAAAAGACCAATAATCAAGCAAAATTACATTAGTGAAAGTGGTAAAGCCTACACAATAATCAGACAAATTTTCCACGTTGAACAAGATATTGGAATCTTTCCTATATGATTATTTGATAGGTACAATGTATATAATTTGCTAAATGTGACCTAACTCCAATGGTTAAACTTTCAAATGTAAAGTCCGCGGCAATATCATTATAATAGTAATATTGTTTAATTGCAGTCGATTTTCAGTTTTTTTCTTCTTCTTATTTCTCACCCAGTATATGATATTCGCATTGGGACTCGACTAATTAGCACTTACAGAAATAAGTCTAGTATTCCTCCTCCTTTTATTTTTGCAGACATGGTTTCCACCTTATGCTGGTTAAAATGGCGATGCTAAGCATTAATGAGATGCACGACTTTATAAATAGTTAACTTTATTATTAATTAATGACTTTAAAAGTCGGTCTTAATTAATAATTAAGTTTAACAACCTTGCTTGCTAAATGCTAACCTTGGTTAAAAACTAACCGCTTACATTTAATATTGTCTCACTAGTACTTCCTCTCGTTCATTTTATGTGGCGGTATTTAATTAATTGATTATAGAGCTTAAGAAGAAAGAAGATTTTTGGCATATATCAAAAGTGACTTTGGACTTGTCGTAACATGTCATGATATTTCTATAGCTATAAAGGTATGTTATTAAGGATAAACTAAATAATTTAAAGTTAAAAAAAATCAGATAGAGTTGAGCATATATACATAACATATATCAACTACGTATTCCCCTTCTAGCTTTCACTTAGGACATTAATGGCGGTTTTTGTTTCAATATTTATCTTTTATGCTTTAATTAGTTAGCATTATTTTGCCTTTCCAGATGGCTTTGTTAAACAGTACAAAAGTCGTCATTTCGTCCCAATTAATTATGTGAAGATATTCGGATTTTGAGAGTAACGAATTACTTTTTTACAGTAATTTTTTCATATGCTTTTTAAATATATTAAGCTATAAACTATTATGAGTTATAGTACTTTTTATGTAGTTTTTAAATATATAAATTTTATTTTGAAAAACTTAAAAATTTATGTCCAAATATAAGGTTTAAAATTAAGAAATTTGAGTCTCAAAAAGTAAAAAAGTGTAGCATAAATTGAGGCAGGCATAGTTTTACATTCTTCTTTCTTTTCCATCTCTGTGAGATACAAAACTAAATCAGATTTTTTTTAAAAAAACAAACTTCATTCTTTTAATATAAATTAAATATATTAAAAATTATTCAACAAATATAAAAGCATTCACCCCTAAAATCATTATATATTAGAAAGATATCCTAAAAATAATAAGAAATATGTATACATTAATATCCTAAGTATTAGGTTTAACGGTTATTTTGGTATATACTATATTTTGTTAATGGTATTCTTGATAAGAAGAAAAGTCAAAACTGCTTCTGCTTCTGCTTTTGGGAAAAAACTATTTTTTTCTGCTTTTCAGAAACTACTTCTGCTTCTTCCCAAAAGTATTTTTTCTCCCAAAAAAGCTTGATCGAACACCTCAAGTTAGGAAAAAAAAATACTTTTGAAAAAAAAAAGTATTTCTAATCTCTTGAGAAGCTTGGCCAAGCGCCTGGGTACGGCAATTGAGGTTGCTCCTGCTATAATTCAAGGGCCCATCAGCAGAAATGTCTCGAGGAGTAGTTAAACGGGCAGGAGATAATAACAGAATAATAGTCTCAATGGGACATCACCACTATGTATTGTAACTACTTAAGTTTTCAATGAATTTCGTCCTTCAACCAAAAAAAAAAAAAAAAAGTGCCCTTGGGCTTTTGTGTATAACATGTCATGACATTTCTATAGCTATAAATATATATTATTAAGGATAAAATAAATAGTTTTAAAAAAATTTAGATAGAGTTGAGCATATATAAATAACATGTATCAACTAGGTATGTCCCTTCTTGCTTTCACTTAGGGCATCTTCAACCCTTGCACCATATTTGTACACCAAAATGGTACAAATTAACTTCAACCTATTACACTATTTTTTACACCAAAAAAGAATATTCCTTTTATATTCTTCATTCTCTTCTATATTATTTTATTTTATTTTATTTAAATTTATTTTTTTTATTTTATAAAACAAATCCTTTCTTCTTTTTTTTTTCTTTTTTTTTTTTTACATATTCATCCCATATAATTCATATTTCTTTCTTATATAACCACTTAATATAAGTTGCTATTGTATTAAATATTTATGTTTATGTTATTTAATGAACATTGTGTTATTTATTAACAACATATTATATTTTAGATTTGCACTTTTCATTTTTTTGATGGTTATGTATTTTTATACAATTAGAACTTATAATGAAATTAACTTATAATTTTATTTAAAAATAAAATATACCAAAATTAATTTATAAAAATTATATACCAAAAGTAAAATATAAAATTAATATTATAAAGATATTACATAAAAAGTATAAGTAATTATAAAATTTATAATATGTTAAATTAAAAGTGTTATGTAATAAAAGATAATAATAAAATATTGATAAATAGTAATGGTGTTGATGAATAGTGTTACACCAAATTTGGTATGGTGTAAGAAATAGTATTGGATTGGAGCACCAAAATACCAAATCTTACACTAAAATAGTGTTTGGCTTCAAAAATAGCGTTGGGTTGGAGATGGTCTTTGGACATTAATGGCGGCTTTTGTTTCAATATTTATCTTTTCTGCTTTAATTAGTTAGCATTATTTTGCTTCCCTGAAAGCTTTGTTAAACAATAAAAAATTATAACAGATTAATTAATATGGTAAAAATTAGAAATTAGTAATTAGTCATTCTTTAATGTATATATTGAAGATATTTGTAAAAGTTTAAGTTATACCCACTGTTAGTGTAAGGAATTTTTACACCATTATGTATCCTTTATTTGTTAGAGCAGTAAATATGTCTTATTTTTAATATTTTAAATCCCACAATTAAAGGTAGCTTATCTTAGATATTTGCGTAAAGAATATTTTACACTAACAATATATATAACTTAAATGTTTTACTCCCTCCGGTCCACAATAAGTGACCAATTTATTTTGGACACACCCATTAAGGAAATACAAAATTTTAGACAAAAATAGTTAGTGTGACTAAACTACCCTTAATTAAATATTGCATCATAGTTAATGTGAGAAGTAAAAAAACTTTTTATGGATACGTACATAAGGGTAATTTTGGAAAAATAAATTGAATTTTTTCTTGATTATATAAATGGATATTTATTTTGGACCAAAATAAAAAAATAAATTGGTCACTTATTATGGACCAAAAGGAGTATTAGAATATGTCAAGGGTGAATCCAACGGTTTAGTATTTCGAGAAAGTCATTTGAAAGTCCTTTTGGTTATATTGGAGAAAACACGGTTTGGGTTTGGCAGAAATTTAAATATTTATGAGAAACTTTATTTCGTTTTTCTTAAATCTGATTTAATTGCGTATCTCACAGAGATGGAGAAGAAAGAAGAATGTAAGACATGCCGGTTAACTGCTTCTACAATGGTTCATATCACACGCCTTTTAACTCTCCAAATTAAATAAGTACTACTTTCATGAAAATGGGTAGAAATTAAATAAAAAAGGCTCACCAATTTTGTCTTAGACATGGGGTATTTTTGTAAATAGAATTAATATTTTCGGTTAGATAGATGGACAAAGGATATTTATAAAACCATTTAATAAATAATAGGAATATATATATATATATAGTTTATGCCCTTTTCCAAAAACTTTGACCTAATGAGCTACAAATTATAAGCATGGGGTATTATTATTTTTAGCCCACGCCATAAACTATTTATATCTGGTAGCTGAAAAAGTGTATAAAATTTATATAAATTTTATATATAACATACAAAATATACAAATTTTATATATTTTTCGGCTGTTATTTTTACAACGACTATATAGTGTCATTTTCTCCAAACTTAAAGTGCAATTAAACCTAATAACAACTTGATATTTGACTCATTACAAGGTTGAAACTTTTTTCTCCAAACGTGAGAAAATTGAACAACTAGTAAAACAGTAAAAACTTTGTACATATACCAATCACTTTAATTCGCCGCATGATTTAGCTGACCATACAATTTTTTGGTCTTCAAAGACTTTCATATCATGGTACGTATTAGCATCAAATTTTGGCCTATAAATACATGTAAATCTAAACGAATAAATCATCAAATTGCCAAACTTTGAATTACCCATACCATTTAAAAACCCTACTTTTTTTCTTGATTTACTCTTAAACCACAAAATGCCTACTACATTGTCCTCAAATGTTTCCAACAACATTACAGAATTTGTATTAAATGAAGGCAATGGAGTAAAGGGTTTATCAGAATTAGGACTTAAAACCCTACCAAAACAATATATTCAACCACTTCAAGAACGAATTACTACTAGTACAATTATCGTCGATGATTCTATTCCGATTATCGATATGTCCAATTGGGACGATAATAATCCTATAATTTGTGAAAAAATATGTGATGCAGCTGAAAAATGGGGATTTTTCCAGATTATAAATCATGGAATTCCCCTTGAAGTTCTTGACACTGTTAAGGCTGCGACTTATCGTTTTTTCAGACAGTCTGCGGAGGAGAAGAATAAGCATTCTAAGGAAAATTCAACAACAAATAACGTAAGATATGGAACAAGTTTTACTCCTCAAGCTGAAAAGGCTTTGGAATGGAAAGATTATCTTAGTCTTTTCTATGTTTCTGATGAGGAATCTGCTGCCCTTTGGCCTTCTGCTTGCAGGTTCGTATAAAATAACGTAGAATTTAAATTATATGTATTGATAGAGTAAAAATATATATTTACATATGAAGAATTTAAATTATATGCATTGATAGCGTAAAAGAAATATTTACACAGTTAGTTGGTCACTTGTAAGATAATTATATGTAAATTGATAATAAAATAACAAAATATTTACCATCGCATACATGTTAAACTCTATATACCGATAGTACAAAAATCTCAATTTGTATATATATAACAATTATACCGCTACCTTTGTTCTATATTATGTGACGATTTTTCTTCTTAATTAGTCCATTCCAGAAAAAATATACCCTAGTATTTAGAAACAACTTACTTTAAATTCTCATTTTAGTCTTAATGACTTGATTTTATAGTAAATAATATTAAATTATCAAATTATCTAACAAGAAATAACTTTATTCCGTTGGTTTTGTTGAGTCTTAAGTTAGAAGAGGTCAATTGATATCATTTCTTTTATTTTATTATATCCGTACAGTATTACTACATATATTTCATAAACTTTTCGGACAAAGCAGTGTCATGTGATACCATTTCGAAACAACTTACTTTGAATTCTTATTTTATCTTTAATAGCATTTTATAGAAATAAAAATATATTGCATGACATATTTAATACCACAAATAATTTTAGAAGTCTTTAATTACTTTTCTACATTTTGCGTAAAATTAGTAAAAACAGCACTAAGGTTTTTCATGTCCGACTATACGAATTTGTTTTCTCTTTATTCAGGTCTGCTTATTTACATACAGTATAAAGTCAGTACTTTGACTTGGACAAGTTGACTAGACTAACTGTACAAGTCATATTAGGCATCATTTGCATTGGAAAATTATCTTCTGCCTCCCCTCTAGTCAATAAAGTACTCGCATAATAACTTTACCAGCAATTGAGTACTCATGTTTAAATGAAAATCACTTTTCATACAAAGATAAAATGCTGCAGTTAATTTGAAGTTTCTTGAGGTTAAAGAAAAATATAAGGACCCGATTGTTGATAAATATTTTTTCTTTTTTTTTTTTCCGATTTTTTTCCCAAAACGTGTCTGTCCATAAATTTTGCAATTTTTTGGAGATTTTTCGAGAATGAGTTTTTCAAAAATCAAAAAGTTATTTTGACCACTTTTTTAAATTTTTCGTAAAAAAATTTTCCTCACTCACAAAACTATAATATTTTTTCGAGTGAATTGTATGTCCAAACCTAATTTCAAATTTTAAATATTATTTTTCAACGTAACTCCAAATACAATTTTTTTTCAAAATTCACAATTTTATGTCCAAACGACTACTAAGAAAAAGTAGAGTTGAAGATTTAAAAAGATACATTTATGTGATGGTGTTTGATTAGGCACAGAGTTTAAAAAAGAACGAAAAACTTTTAAAACTTCTAGTCTAAAATAGGTCATGCATATTTATATGTATATAAACCATCCCATTAAGGGTATAATAGAAAGTTTAAAATTAAATTATTTTTAAATATAAAAAGATATCATTCTTTTTAAAAGAATGGCAGCTCGGTGCACTAAACTCCCGCTATGCGCGGGATCCGGGGAAGGGCCGGACCACAAGGGTCTATTGTATGCAGCCTTACCCTGCATTTCTGCAAGAGGCTATTTGCACGGCTCGAACCCGTGACCTCCCTGGTCACATGTCAGCAACTTTACTAGTTACCCCAAGGCTCCCCTTCATATCATTCTTTTTAAGATGGGATTGAAAATTTATAATACATTGGCTTAATATAATGGTGTATTTTTCTTGCAGGGATGAAGCACTAGAATTCTTGAGAAACTCTGAAATTGTAATCAAGAAGCTTTTGAAGGCACTTATGAAAGGACTAAACATAAATGAGATAGATCAAACTAAAGAATCACTTCTAATGGGTTCAAAGAGAATTAATCTTAATTACTATCCTAAATGTCCTAATCCTGAATTAACAGTGGGAGTAGGTCGTCATTCTGATGTTTCAACACTAACCATTCTTCTTCAAGATAATATTGGAGGACTTTACGTGAAAAAATTGGACAGTAATTCTTGGGTTCATATCCCACCAATTGATGGAGCAATTGTGATTAATATTGGAGATGCTTTGCAAATTATGAGTAATGGAAAATACAAGAGTATTGAGCATCGAGTTATGGCTAACGGATGCAATAATAGGATTTCAGTGCCTATTTTTGTAAATCCTAAACCTAATGATTTGATTGGTCCTTTGCCAGAAGTGGTTAAGAATGGAGAGAAGGCAATTTATAAGCAAGTTTTATACTCAGATTATGTCAAGCATTTCTTTAGAAAAGCTCATGATGGGAAAGAAACTGTTGATTTTGCTAAGATTAATTAAAAAAAGATGGTTGTGTTGGAAAAATAACTAATATTTTTTTATACTAATTAAGCTAATGTTTTTCCTAATTCATTTGTCTTCTTGTAATGTGAAACTTTATTTTGTTTGTAATAAAAGTTTGATATGTATTGTATTTCAATTAATGTTGAATAATTGCACTTGGGATCAACTTCTTGTTGGAAAAGACCTACACATTATATTGGAATCAACTTGCATTTTTGAAGATTACTAAATAATTTTTTAATGCTTTTTTTTTCAATTACGTTCCTCGTAATTCACTTGCACCTATTGTGGACTTTTATTATGTTTCTCATAAGCCATAACAATGATTACTCAAATGGAAAAACAATTTAAGAGAGAAAGTTTGATATTAATCCAGTCTAATTTTGAATTCCTCAAAATATTAGTTCTCTATTCCCCACCACTTAAACAAGAATCAAATTCGCACATTTTCGAACTTCTAGTTTTTAGTTTAACAACTAAAATTCATTTTATTACCTTAGTTCGGTCCACGCATGTAATTAGAGTTTAAGTAATTTCAAGCTTATAAAATTGTGAAGTAAAACAGTATACCATTATTTTACCAATATTACTTAAAATTAGTCTAACATGCCTAGAATACGTATTTAGTTTTTATAAATGATTATTTAGGATGAAAAACATCCCCCACGTTCCTATAGTAAACATGCTAAAGGCCCGAGGCTGTGTCGTGGATTAGGTTTGGAAAATGACATTGTATAGTCACTATCAAAATAATAGTCATATATACATATATATATATATATTTGATACAAAAATTATATTAATTTTATATTTTTTTTGGCTACCGAATGTAAAATATGCACACTTTTTTTCCTTTCTCTTATCCTACACTTCCAGACTCCCTGACATCAATAATAATTACTCCGTCTGTTTTCAATTTAGATGACATATTTTTTTTATTAGTCTGTTTCAAAAAGAATGACACATTTATACAATTGAAAATAATTCACTTTTAAACACTTCATTTTACCATTTTACCCTTAATGAGAAGTTTTTATAACCATACAAATGTCATGGCTCAACAAAGCTTTTACTCCTTAAGCTTTTAAGACCACAAGTTTCAAAAGTCTTTTTTTCTTTTTGTAAACTCCGTGTCGAATTAAACTAACTCATCTAAATTGAAACGGAGGGAGTACATTTTTTATGTATGAGGATTCATCTTGAATTGACAACTTTTACACTAATTACAATCCTTCTTTGTCCGGGCTTGAGACCGATAGGCGGAATTACTCCCCCTCCCCCCACACCAAACAAAGAATTAAGAAACAGAACAAAAGATATATTTAATACGTTCTTTTTATTATCAAAATGCCCTACAACACGTGATTTGCTTGTATTCTGCGCATTTCTTGTCCGCAAGCAGAACAATGGTGCGATTCAAATTTCAAGCAATATCAAAACTGGCTATTCCTCTTCTCCACTTGTGCCTTTATTTAATATTTATTGGAATCACTCAATATATTCAATAGTATGTATTTCCCTTTACTTATTCCCTCGTGATGAGCATAATCTATTACTATATAGCATAAGATGGGCAAAAAAATGGCAGAGTGGCCACGTGTCTAGGAAACATCAGCAAGATGCAAGTTAATATTAAGAGTTTAAACTTTGTACAGTGACAGACTGACAGTGTATAAATATGTTGCGCAACAACACTTAACTTGATCTACAATAATAGGTAAGTCTTCATAAGAAATTTGCTATGGTAACTCGAAAAACAGGATAATAACTATAGTTGGTTAAACTATTAGTGCACAAAAAAAAAAAAAAAAAAAAAACTAGTGTAACCCCACAAGTGGGATCTGGGAAGGGTAGTGTATACGTAGACCTTACCCTTACCTTGAAGGTAGAGACAGGGGCGGATGTGGTATTCTGGGGACGGGTTCAACTGAACCCATAACTTTCGATAAGAAGGAAGAGTGACAGTCCTAAATGCCATGTAGCCTCCTACTTATAAGTGTGGTGCACGACACACCCATAAACAAGACTCTACTAGATACGACTTGTAGACTCCCTAGGACAGAACTGCTCTGATACCACTTTTGTCACGACCCAAACCGATGGGCCGCAATAGGCACCCGGTACCTTACTCAAACGAGTACCAACATAACGTATCTTTTCGTATCATACTATTATAAATAACTGAGCTGGAGAGCTGCCATGAGATAAGTAAAATACAACATGAAATACCAACTTATACATAAGACATATGGGCCTATAATACCAATGTGATCCATTATATACTTATAACGTAGGCTGACAAGGCCACACAAGTATCTGTATACATGACATCTAGCTACAAGCCTCTAAGAGTACATAAGATACGCCTCTAGGTAGAGAGGTTGTTTCCGATAGATCTTTAGCTCACAAAAGACACAAAGAAAAGCAGTAGCACCAACCAGTAACAACAACAAGACAGTAAGAAAACGAAGCGAAAGGAATAACAAGTAATACTAAAAAAAATCTAACAATAATAGAATACAATACTAACACTACACGTACAACTTAAATCCTACGTACATCAAAAACAATAAACAAATTCAAACCAACAATTATTTCTAATGGGTCCAAAGAGGATTAATCTTAATTACTATCCTAAATGTCCTAATCCTGAATTAACAGTGGGAGTAGGTCGTCATTCTGATGTTTCAACACTAACCATTCTTCTTCAAGATAATATTGGAGGACTTTACGTGAAAAAATTGGACAGTAATTCTTGGGTTCATATCCCACCAATTGATGGAGCAATTGTGATTAATATTAGAGATGCTTTGCAAATTATGAATAATGGAAAATACAAGAGTATTGAGCATCGAGTTATGGCTAATGGATGCAATAATAGGATTTCAGTGCCTATTTTTGTAAATCCTAAACCTAATGATTTGATTGGTCCTTTGCCAGAAGTGGTTAAGAATGGAGAGAAGGCAATTTACAAGCAAGTTTTGTACTCAGATTATGTCAAGCATTTCTTTAGAAAAGCTCATGATGGGAAAGTAACTGTTGATTTTTCTAAGATTAATTAAAAAAAGATGGTTGTGTTGGAAAAATAACTAATATTTTTTTATACTAATTAAGCTAATGTTTTTCCTAATTCATTTGTCTTCTTGTAATGTGAAACTTTATTTTGTTTGTAATAAAAGTTTGATATGTATTGTATTTCAATTAATGTTGAATAATTGCACCTGGGTTCAACTTCTTGTTGGAAAAGACCTACACATTATATTGGAATCAACTTGCATTTTTGAAGATTATTAAATAAATTTTTTATGTTTTTTTTTTTCCAATTACGTTCCTTGTAATTCACTTGCAGCTATTGTGGACTTTTGTTATGTTTCTCATAACAATGATTACTCAAATGGAAAAACAATTTAAGAGAGAAAGTTTGATATTAATCCAGTCTAATTTTGAATTCCTCAAAATGTTAGTTCTCCATTCCCCACCACTTAAACAAGAATCAAATTCGCGCATTTTCGAACTTCTAGTTTTTAGTTTAACAACTAAAATTCATTTTATTACCTTAGTTCGGTCCACGCATGTAATTAGAGTTTAAGTAATTTCAAGCTTATAAAATTGTGAAGTAAAATAGTATTGTTTACCCGAAAAATCGGATAACGTTAAATTTATGTATGGTTCTAAAGATACGTAATATCCTTTGATACAAAAATAACAATACGAGTATTCTGACAATGAGGATAGAAAATGATGAACAGAGAAATTGATGAGATCAAATAAATCAAGCACAAAGAGATATCTTTTTATATGAGGGAAAATCTGTCTATTGCAATCTTATCCTCTCTCTATAGCTTATAAGGATCCTCCCTTTTACAATAGAGGGTTATTGCTTTATCTATAATAAAATAATGCATTTAGTGGAAGACCCATGATGATTTGTCTCTTCCTTGATTTCTGCCGAGATTCTCTCCCATAATGTGGTTGCAACGGCTCTTGTCTGCGAGCTCGATTCTGGCTCGAGCTTGGTATTGGATCGAGCTCTCGGTCTTGGTTCGAGCTCGACTCTGCCTTAGGGGTATCGATATTCGGGGTGAGTGTTGGTCGGTCTAGGCATCTTCGATAATCTGAGCTTTACCTCGTAGTTCGATTGGGATACGAACTCGATAATGATACCGGGCTTATCATCGGTCGGTCTTGTAGCTCGAAGCTCGATGCCCTTACTTCGGACCTCGACCAAGCTTGTCATGCAGATACCCTTTGATTGAAACATCATCGTCTCGACCAGTCTGTACGACTGGGTCAAACGGTTTTAACCGTACACAGATAGTCCCCTCGTTTCTCGAAAAAGGATGTGGCGAGGAACGATATGATTTCTGAGCAACTCGATCAGATATATGCTGACGTTTACATCGGTCTCGGCCATGACGTATGCGATAACTGTCCCATCGGCTCGGTTTTACCGAGGCATTTAATGCATGTCTGACGGTGGTCGGCCGCAACTAATATTGAACCGTCATTGTTCCAATCTATAAATAGCCTTTCGTTCCACCATTCATCACTTTTACATCTTCAATCCTCCTAATTCTCTTCATCTTTTACTCTCTATTTCGTTGCTTTAGAGCCATCCACACCAGAGTTTTTGGTACCGTCAATTTTTCATTTTCCTTTGCATTCTTTCTTCTCGTATCTATGGCGAAAACTTCAAAAACCGTACCTCAGAAGGAGAAAGCTTCTTCTTCACGCCCGTCCGGCGATAAGACGCCGGTGGAGCCGTCCATTCACGACTATGTTCCCAGCCCGTGCACTCTGAAGACCGATTTTAAGGTAGAGAATCCTCCATCCGTTCCGGGTCGATGTGAGCATGTGTCGACGTATATGTACTCTATAATGAAGGGTCACCTCGAGGCCGTCAGGAAAGACTGTAATTGGGGTCCCGAGGTCGTGTTGCAAATTCCATCCCTCGATGAGAGCGTCATCACTTATGTGGAGGGGTTTTTAAGTGTTTACACTTACCCCTTCACGTTGGGACCTGTCGACCCGGTGATTATTGATTTCTACAAAAGGTACCAGGTCACCCTCGGTCAAATCCATCCCTCTTTTTGGCGTATAGTGATCTCACTTCGCTTCTTTTCTATCAAAGTCGGGGGGCTGAATTTTTCTTTGAATCACCTCATACGATTGTATCGGCCTCAGATCTTTCGAGGACTAATCAGACTTCATCGTCGGGCATCGAAGGCTTTGATGTCGAGTATTGATGAAGACAAGGATCGGGGTTGGATGTGTCGTTACCTTCGAGTGAGGACCCGCGACCTCATTCCGGAAGAAAAGATGTCGTTTCCCGAAGAATGGAATTTCGACCGTAAGTGATTCTTGCGTATATATATATATATATATATATATATATATATATATATATATATATATATATATATATATATATTTTATTTTATTTTATTTTTTAAAAAATGTCCTTCTCTGATATTCATCCGCCCTTTGGATGCCACAAGCGGTACCTGACCTCGAGGATTGGGTTCGGAAGTTAGCCTCGACTTCCTCTTACGCCGAACGCGCTTGGCGTGATTTGGCTAAAGGTAGATGAGAGGCCAAGAATCATGGCAAGGTTTTGCTTCTTGTTTCTTTCAAAGTATTCTTTGTGTTTTATTTGTTACCGATTTTCTTTCATGTAGGCGTAACCAAGGATGCCTCTTTGAGGCCTTCGAGCGGTGAAGAAGGAACCAAGTCGCCGGTCCCGCAACTGGGGAAAGACAAGAAGAGAAAAGCTTCATCTCGGCCAGAAGACCCCGAGCCCAAAACTCGGAGGGTGAGGAGAAAAGAAATTGCCCTTTCGATTGACTCGGTCCAACGACTGAGAGAAGAAGAAGAAGAAGAAGAAGAAGAAGAAGAAGAAGAAGAAGAAGAAGAAGAAGAAGATAACGCCTCGGCTTTGGTGATCTGATCTGCGAAAGCTATCGAGGTTGCTAGAGCTCTCGAGCCAATGGCGGTTGTGCCAGTCGGGGTCGGTCCTGAAGTTCAGAGTCTTGATCGGAGCACCCCAAGTGATTTGCTCGAGGCTATGAAGATGGGTCATTCGCCTTGTCTTCTAGCATTTTCTGAGGAGGCGTTAAAGGAGGCTCGAAAATTGAAGACCCCCGATATAGGCGGAGGCTCTAGTGTAGGAGGCCCTTTTAGGGATTGCTTTACTAGAGTCGATGATGCTTCCGATATCGGTGACGCTTCTCTTCTACTAGAGGAGGCCCAACGTTTCATTACTCGGGTAATCGATTTTTCTACACTTGGTTTCTTTGTTCTTTTCCATACTTGACTAGTGTTTTTTCCTTACTGTGCAGGCCATTAATAGGTTTCGAGTCGACCTTAGCCAATGTAAGGCCGAGCTTCGGAAGGTCTCGGGCGATAGAGACGCTCTGCAACTTCTTTGCAACCAAAAGGACGAGGCTATAAAGGACCTCCAAGTGGATTTGGCTAAGGCTCGTGAAGAAGAGGCAGAACTTGATAAGCAGGTGAGCCTCGTTTTGTTAAAGTATGGGCCTGACTCGACTGTGGAAGTTAACCCTTCGTTGTCTCAGCTACAACAAAAGGTTGAAAAGATCGGTCTGCTTCGAGAAGAAGTTGATCAAATCAAAGCTGAATGCAATCGGTGGAAGGAAACTCTCGACCGCCTGGCTGCGGAAAAAGAAACCATTTTGACCAAACTATTATCGGCCGATGTTCAACTTTGAAGCGCCAAGCAAAAGGGGTCGGCTCAAGCTAAGAAGATCGAGGAGCTTGAAATACGGCTTGCTGAGGCTAAGGCGGAGGTTGAGTCGTCGAAAATCTTGGCGGATAAGTCCATTGCCGTGTATCGGGCTGATGCCGAGGCCGCTCAGATGGAGGCCCGGGAGGCGGAGGACACTGCCGATGCTCGAGCTCATTGGGTTGCCGAGCTTGCTAAGTGTAGGTCTCGGAGGGAGACCCTCGAGGAGATACACGCTCGAGGTTTCGACCTTACTGAAGAGATAAAAAAGGCTAAAGAGCTCGAAGCTAAAGCTGAAGCCTTGGCTTCCGATGACAATGATGGCGGCAGTAAGAGCGGATCTGAGGATGGGGAAGATCTCGACAGTGGAGCAAAGGCCCCAGAGGGTGACCAGGAAGCTTAGTTTTTAAATTTTTTACGTTTGTAGTCAATCACGTAGGTAATCTTGTATATATATAACAAGGTCGATTTGTTTTTGTTTTGTGAAGACTTTAATCAAATGTTGACTTCGTAGTCTCTATGATCGATCGATTGTTTTTTCAGACTTGAAGTGATGTAGCCTTTTAGGCTTGCTAGTTGAGTCAATGATTCAATCTTTGAATAAATATAGCTAGTAGGTGTAATGGTTGAGTGTTTGCTCAAACTTAAAGTAAAAGTAGCTTATAGGCTTGTTAGCCGTTGAATGTTTCGAACTTGAAGCGATGCAGCCCGTAGGCCTAATAGTTGAGTGAATGTTTCGAACTCGAAATAATGTAGCCCGTAGGCGTAATGGTCGAATGAGTGCTCGCTCGAACTCGAAATGAAAGTAGCCCGTAGGCTTAATAGTCAAGTGAGTGTTTCGAACTCGAGATAAAGTAGCCCATAGGCTTAATAGTCAAGTGAGTGTTTCGAACTCGAGATAAAGTAGCCCGTAGGCGTAATTGTTGAGTGAGTGCTCGCTCGAACTCAAAATGAAAGAAACTCGTAGGCTTAATAGTCGAGTGAATGTTACGAACTCGAGATAAAGTAGCCCGTAGGCATAATGGTCGAGTGAGTGCTCGCTCGAATTCGAAATGGAAGAAGCCCGTAGGCTTAATAGTCGAGTGAATGTTTCGAACTCGAGATAAAGTAGCCCGTAGGCATAATGGTCGAGTGAATGCTCGCTCGAACTCGAAATGGAAGAAGCCCATAGGCTTAATAGTCAAGCGAATATTTCGAACTCGAGATAAAGTAGCCCGTAGGCGTAATGGTCGAGCGAGTACTCGCTCGAACTCGAAATGGAAGAAGCCTGTAGGCTTAATAGTCGAGTGAATGTTTCGAACTCGTGATAAAGTAGCCCGTAGGCGTAATGGTTGAGTTTTTCTTAACTCTGATTGCATAATAAATCTCAATTCATTATACATTTGTTCATGTTTTCGGGCCAGTCTACATGATCATGGTTCGTTTTGACCATTTGGCTCTTACGAGTTTTCCTATTGGAACCCTGTTGTTGTAAAATGACTTTCTTGCATCTGAATTCGATGTATGTGAGGGCCTAATGACCCCCCAGTATTCGAGGTCGATCGAATGAAGTCCTCGGATACTGTTGAAAGTGCAGCACGATCAATAGTTGCCTCATTAAAAACCTTGCCGAAAAATCCATTTGGGATAAAATCGGTCTAAGGGAAAAAGAGTGCAACAACGTGTTTCCAAGCGGAAGGTCCATCTTAGCTCTTGTTCAGACTTTGGCAGGGGTCAGTTAAAGGAATATGGAAGGGTCATGCCTTAGCAGTAGTACCGTTTTAGATGTGATACATTCCAATTACTTGATAGTTGTTTGCTGTTTATAATGCCGAGCCTGTACGATCCCTTTCCGACGTTCTCGAGCACCTGATATGGTCCTTCCCAATTTGGTCCTAGTTTTCCTTCGTTCGGATTTCGAGTATTGACGGTGACTTTTCTTAACACTAAGTCCCCGGTCTTAAAATGCCGGAGCTTGATTCTTCGATTATAATATCTTTCGATTCGTTACTTTTGGGCGGCCAATTAGACGAGAGCAGCTTCTCGTCCTTCGTCTGATAATTCAAGGCTGGTATTCATAGCCTTGTTATTTGATTCTTCCGTCATGAATCGAAATCTGGGACTAGGTTCACCGATTTCGACTGGTATCAATGCTTCGGAACCATATACTAAGGAGAATGGGGTCGCCCCCGTACTGGATTTTGATGTTGTTCGGTATGCCCAAAGGACTTCGGGCAGGATTTCTCTCCATTTTCCTTTAGCGTCGTTCAACCTCTTCTTCAGGCTTTGGAGAATAGTTCTGTTCATTGATTCGGCATGTCCGTTCCCACTGGGGTGGTATTTTGTTGATAGTATCCTTCTTATTTTGTAATCTTCGAAGAATTTTGTTACTTTGCTGCCAATAAATTGCTTCCCATTGTCACATACTATTTCGGCGGGTATCCCGAACCGGCATATGATATGATCCCAAATGAAGTCTATAACTTCTTTCTCTCTTATTTTCTCGAACGCCTGCGCTTCAACCCATTTAAAAAAATAGTCAGTCATAAATAAAATGAATTTGGCTTTACCTGGGGTCAATGGCAGAGGGCCGGCGATGTCCATTCCCCATTTCATGAACGGCCATGGGGATAGGACTGAGTGAAGTTGCTCTCCGGGCTGATGGATCATTGAAGCAAACCTTTGACATTTGTCACATTTACGAACGAATTCTTTCGTATCTTTGCCCATATCGGTCCAATAAATATGTTGCGCAACAACACTTAACTTGATCTACAATAATAGGTAAGTCTTCATAAGAAATTTGCTATGGTAACTCGAAAAACAGGATAATAACTATAGTTGGTTAAACTATTAGTGCACAAAAAAAAAAAAAAAACCTAGTGTAACCCCACAAGTGGGGTCTGGGGAGGGTAGCGTATACGTAGACCTTACCCCTACCTTGAAGGTAGAGACAGAGGCGGATGCAGTGTTCTGGGGACGGGTTCAACTGAACCCATAACTTTCGACGTGGAATAAAAATTTGTATATAAAAATTTATTAAAATTGCAAAAATAGTAGATATGAACTCATAACTTTAAAAATATAATGGGTTCCATGCTAAAAACCGTAAAAGTTGAACGCATAGGGTTTAAATCCTGGATACGCCTCTAGGTAGAGAGGTTGTTTCCGATAGATATTTGGCTCACGAAAGACGCAAAGAAAAGCAGTAGCACCAAGCAGTAACAACAACAAGACAGTAAGAAAACGAAACGAAAGGAATAACAAGTAATACTAAAAAAAATCTAACAATAATAGAATACAATACTAACACTACACGTATAACTTAAATCCTACATACATCAAAAACAATAAACAAATTCAAACCAACAATTATTTCCAATTTAAATTACAAATCCTCATCATCAACCTTGTCTTGAGCACTTTCAAAACCAAACCACATTCTGGTTTTACAAAACTCCATGAAAAAGTACCAAGCAATGGCAAAAACAGTGAGAAATGCACTGACTATATACACAGTCCTATGAGCAACAACCATAACATAAACCAGAAAACAAGAAGGAACAAAACACATAACCAATAGTCCTGGTATTGACAATGGCACTTGATATGGTCTCTTAGCATTAGGCATTTTCCTTCTCAACCACAAAAACGACGCGAATTCGAGCAACATCCCAAGACTATACAAGAAATTAACAGATGATACAATGTCTGCAAATGTCAAGTATGACACAACCAATGCTACTAATGTTGGTACACAAATTCCAATCCAAGGTGTGTTAAACCATTCCGATCTTACACCGAAAACTCGAGGCAACAACCCCATTTCAGCCATTCCAAGAATTTGGTAAGCACAACTACTCAATTGAGCCTCATATAAACCAATAACTGACAACACAATTCCAAGTTCCATCCAATATTTCAACCAATTCCCAGCAATCATAGCAGCCAAATTGGCAAAATAACCATCAGTCCATTTACCTTGTTCCAATGGCACAGCTCCAGTAGTGCCCAAAAGGGGTAACACATAACTAAAACATGTAACAATTCCAGCTGAAAAAAGGGCTTTAGGAAATGTCTTTTGAGGTTGTTCAACTTCACCAGCTAAAGTACTAGCATTATCCCAAAAATTCAAGTTCCAAAAAAGGGTATTAAAGAACAAGTTCCAATCTTTTTTAACACCCTTTTGGCCTAAACTTAACCATCTACTAGGATCAATCTTGGGAATTGAAAATAAGGTAATTAACCAAAATGGACAAAGGGAAAGTACACCTAGTACAACAGCAGTGTAACCAACTATAGACAAACCTAAATAATTCAAGAATGACAAGAACATAGTGATCAAGAAAATAGCAATATACCTAGGAAAACCAGAAGAAAGAATAGGAAAAACCAACTTAATATAATCTAAGCAAAGAACTGGATAAGAAGCTAAGTTACAAACAGCACTAAGTAATTTCCAAGAGCCCATTAAAGAACCCCAAAATGGGCCAAAGGCTTTATCAGCCCAAATGACAAATCCACCATTACCTGGGAAAGTAGTGGCAAGTTCAGCTGTAACAAGAGCTTCAGGTACACTCCAAATAAATGGGAAGATTAAAAATCCAAGAATTGCTAGTAAAGGACCAGCTGCACCAATTGCTGCTTCTGCACCATAATACCCACCAGAAACCTCAAAAAAGATTATGAATATAAGTGGGATTAGAGCTAATTTCATGGATTTTTTTTGTGGGGGTGGGGGTTGGGGTTTTGGGGGTGTTGGGTTGTTCTTCATCTTCAAGAAGGGATTGAGATGAAGAAGAGATTTGAGGAGGTGTCATTCTGAGTTGTTGCAATGGAAGAGAGAGATTTTTTTGCCTTTTTCTCTTTCCAAAGATGGGAATTTGAAGGTTGTATAGTGAAGATTTGGTGGAAGAGAAGATTGTTTTATATCTAGATTTAGATGCAATTTGAATACTATATTATTGTGGGGTCTAATTTTGACATTTTCATTGCTATATGGATTGTGATCCTAAAACTCCTCATGCTAGCTTTTTGTTCTAACTTTTGGTCAAATGAAAAAAAATATTCACTCTTATTTGTTCATTATATTAAATATAGATTTTGATTTTATTTATTCATATTCGCAAATCAAGAAAAATATTAATTTATTTTATTTTATCCTTATTATTAACTATTAATTTTTCAAATTTTTTTCTATTCTCTCCGATCCACTTTAAGTGATTTTTTAGCTTTTTTTTGTGATCCACGATATTTAATTCTTTTCATATATCAAGAGCGAATTAACTTCTTCTTTTCAAAGTTGTCCTTGGAGTAAAGAACTTAGGAGTAGTTTGTTATATTTTCAAAGCAAATTAAGGTTAACATTTTCAATTTCATTATTAATTAATGCTAAAATATGAATTTTTTAATATGTGCGAAAAATGCCAAATATTACTTAAAGTGGACCGGAGGGAGTAATATTTTTTGAAATATTTTCATTGTTATGGATAAAGCAATAAAATACATATTTTTTTTTTAAAAAAAAAAAAAGGTAAAGTCAAAAGTGAACAACTAAAAATGAACCGAAGGAATACAATATTTTTATGTAATGTGAATCTGAATCATATCAAATTAGCAACTTCTAGTACATATCAAGAGGATATTATTTTGGTCATGTCCTTGAAAAAATAAGCTGCTTGAAAGTCATTTGAGATTTACTTAGACGTAGGTATAATCAGTGTCCAACTCGAGATGAAATACATCTCGTTTTACTAAAGTTTATGCAAATAAAAAAATCAAATATTTTGCAATAAGACGTCAAATGAGAAGTAAAACTTAATCTCTAGGCATATAATACAAAAATATCAATTATTTAAAAAGAATTGGTAGATTTATAATTAATAAAGAAAAAATTAATTTATATTTTTGACGAATTCAAATGAAAATGTACAATAGAAAAACGTTTCAAGAAAAAGTTTTAGGAGTAAGAAAAAAAGATATATATATATATATATATATATATATATATATATATATATATATATATATATATATATATATATATATATATATGTGTGTGTGTGTGTGTGTGTGTGTGTGTTAAAAAGACATAATTAACAGAAGTATTAAGACAAGTAACGTCATAATAACAAATAAAATATTACTAAATATAGTAGATTATGTAATAAAGAAAACTGAGGAACTGAAAAGTTATTCGATGACTATATGAATCTTTTTTTAATTTTATCTGATTTTCTTATTGGTCAAGTTTCATTGGATAAGAAAAAGAAAATTAAAATTTAATTCAAGCAATATGAAATAATATCGTCAAACAAATTAGATCACACAACATGATTTATATTCTCCGCGCATCGCGCGGGTGAAAAACTAGTATATTATTAAAAGGAGAGGAAAAAACTCTCCTTAAGCCAAGTGGCCCTTTTTCTTTAAGCACAACTCTACATTCACTAGCCCGGATCACGATGAATAGGAGATGTATTTTCTATATATATTTTTTCTCTCTTTTTTCTTTGATTTTTTTTTCTTCAACACTCTCCCTAAATTTAGGTTGCCCGGCTAATGATCGTTCGAACATACATGCACTTTTTTGGCCTTTTCTATGGTTCCACTCAAAAGTTACCCCAACTCTCACCTTACTCTTCTAGTGACTTACGTGCTTTCGGAGGTAAAGGTTCAACAAAAATTTACTTAAAGAACAAAGTGGAACTCGACTTGTAACGTGGGTGCCAAATAAAGCTTACTTATTTCGCTTCGACTAACACACAGGGAAAGTTCTAGACAAACACATGATAGCACCGAATGTACTTAACATCTTACATCACACAATGCACATAACCTCAAACGGTACAGTTCCATTTCAACTCTCAAGTTTAGGCAAGTAATTACAAAGTGAAGAAGTATTAAGCAATAAATCACTACATGAACAATGAGTCATGTAACTGAGAGAAGGAGTCGCAGACAGGCGGTTCAACATATGATAGCACCGAATGTACTTAACATCTTACATCACACAATGCACATGACCCCAATCGGTACGATTCCATTCCAACTCTCAAGTTTAGGCAAGTAATTACAAAGTGAAGAAGTATTAAGCAATAAAACACTACGTGAACAATGAGTCAGGTAACTGAGAGAAGGCGTCGCAGACAGATGATTCAATCTTTCACGATATATTTTTTATTAAAATATGTTAGGAAGATAATTTTAATGCTATGGTCTAACAATGCTAGCATTAGACATGTCAAAAGGCATATAGGACACTCAATTCTTTTTCTTCCCTGTGTTTCCTAAAAAATCAAAAATATGTAAAAAAATAAAAAATAAAAAATTACCCGGTTCATATTACATCCCTTGGAAAAGAACCGATGCCAAAAGAAAACTCAAGGGGGATTATTATGTAACTATTACTAACTAAAAATAAAAATAAAAATATTTTTGGAATTTTTCATTGGACCTTAATCCCTCAAGAAAGCTGTCCAAGAGATCCATCGTCACGAAAAGTCCAAACTTTTTTTTTTGAATTAAACTACCAAACTAATTCTACTATACTATATTACTACTTCTATTAACTACACAATTAAAATCAAGAAGTTAGAATTTAAAAAGAAGCTAAAATCTAAAAATACGAAATTACATTACTACTAGGTACTAACATACTACTACTACTCATCAAAGGAAATTCTCCACCCCACTCTTAACAAGTGCAGTGTCCCCAATGCACATATAACAAAATATAAAGCAGGAGGGTGGTTAGAAGGAACTCCCTTGCTAAGTGGACCCATTCGGGTCGTAGTCGAAGCCCTCTCCGTCTGAGTCCTCATCTACCAATCTACACGATTGCCCCGATCTACGAGATCGCGAACCACCTGTTATCATGTCCTCCGCAGCGCTCACAATGGCTAAATGCCAAAGAACCTCCTCACCACCCTTGACCCTATCAGGAGATGGTGGAATGGTATTCCTATCCTCAGAAGAATGGAGCGGGTTACCCGGTGACAATCCCAAAAACTTCTTGGTCGACCCTAATAGTGGACAATCCTCATTCAGTTTTTGCTTCTCTGCCTCTGTTAACCTCACTTTTTGCAAAAGCAGGCTTATCATACAATACATGTGACGCTGCAGGTTGTCATCCCGTTGTTGCCTAGCCGCAACGCTCAATTTTGGACCAGTCTCCGGTAGTATCGCCGAGATATCTAGAAACTCAATCGGAGCCAGCACAATATCATCAGCTCCCTTATAAACTTGCACCTCCCGCTGCAGCAATAGCTATGTCAACAGGTTCCCATAGAAGAACCTCTTAGAGTCATTCAGAAATCTGGTGAGAGTCATCTCATCAAGCATTAACTGACCAATATTGACAGGTTCCCCGTCATAAGAAAATAAATCAAACAAACCCTCACTCTCGTGCAATCTGAAGAATGCTCACCTGGCATAATATTAGCAAGAACAAAGTTATGTCAGACCTTAGCTGTTCTGTTGAAGTCAGTCCGACACATGTCCCTATGAGTGTCATTTCGTTGTGAATGAATCCACTTTGCCATCACGTTCACCCCACGTAATGTCTAATGGATGGCTGGGTAATCCAGACTGCGCATGAACTTTTGAAAAATTCGCGGATCATGCTTCGGAGCCCCCAAAAACTCACAAAGCGGTTGAGCTTGCAAGTTGATCCCCACACCTCACACATCGGCTTCATTTTTCTTACAATGCCAATTATCATATAATTCTTTCACCATCCTCAAATTAGTTAGCCCTGGCATTCTAACTAATGCTCCAGCTTTAACTCCTTTATCCGGTCCAGAATGGTAGGAAAATGATGCTCCAAAGCTATGGTGTTGATGCCCATCTCCGATATATACTGCTCGTAAGGTACAAAGGACTGGTACTAACTTCGTGCATCCTCTATATATACCTGAAGGGCTGGATGAGGCACACGAGGCTGACTTGCTAAAGGCTTCGCCACTTGCTTTCCTTTTTCCGATGTGCTTGAAGCAACCTCACTTTATTTTTGCTTCTTTGTGGATGGGTCAGCTGCAGAAGGCTTTGCTATTGCCTTTGCCTTTTGCGAACCTTTACAATCCATTCGTACTGACGCCTGTGAACAATGAATGTCGCGTTATTCAAAACTTCAAAGATCCTCGATAGATAAAAGGTAGGGTTGGGGTGACCCCACACTTAAAATTCAAGTAATGCTTTGGGTACTAAATAATTTCTCTTAGCAACCAACAACATCCACATATAGAATATAATGACAACATATACAACACAAAGCATTGCACTACACTCGGACCCTCAAAGTAGATTGATCAGAGCATTCTTTGCCCCGAGTCGCTACCTATACAATTATAATACACTACAATTCAATGAAACGCCTAAAAGAGAAAAGAAACAATACAATACATGACAAGTGCATATAGATAAGCTCATACATATAACCTTCGTGCACGACATCACTCTCTAATACCACAGACTCACACCTTAGTGCCAACAAACAATGCTCGACTACTCAGACTTTGCCGGCCATCAACAATGTTCTTTCAATAATTTAATTGAACACTTAGTGCGCAACACTTTCATTCAAGCCTTTCAAACCATTGGACACGTAACATACCCTCCCAAATTAAACGAGGTGGTGGGACTTTGAGTTATCCACCCTGTAATCAATTAACAACGCCAAAACAACATATTATTCAATACACACTTGCCAACACTCTATTCTATGAGAAGTTGGGGGGAGGGGGGGGGGGAGGAGAGTGAGAGATGAGAAAACACACAATAATACCAAATCAAGAATTAATAAAAAAAAAAAAAAGACAACAATAAAAAAAATGAAAATAAGAGAAGAAGAAGAAATACCCACTTTGTGCTTAAGAGAAGAAGAAGCAGCTAGTGGGGGGGGGGGGGAAGAGAACTGGTGTAAGGGGATTTGGGGTTTAGGGTGTGACGGGTCGGGTTGGTTTTTATTTTAGAAAGTGATGTTTTATTATTATTAGGTGGGGAGATGGGTTTGGGTCGGGTTGGGGTAAAACAGGTAGGAGACTTACCTGGGCATTTTCATCCGCGCCTGGCACAGAAGAGGGCAGCTGTGTATTTTTTTTTATTCTGCCTTTGCTGTTTTCATCGGCGCCTGGTGCCCAACTGGGCACTGAACTATTTTTTTTGTTGACTAAATGATAACTAAACGAAAACAAGAAAATTGGGTTGCCTCCCAACAAGCGCTTGATTCAACTTCACGGCACAACGCAGTTAATCGGACTCACGCTTCACTCAACACTTGAGGCTCCTTCAAATGAATCACCGATACAACATATTCCTCATCCATGCCAAAGTTATGTTTCAACATTTGTCCATTGACTCTAAATCTGTTCGTTCCATTCTCAGATTCAATTTCTATAACTCCACTTGAGAATACTTGCACAACTCTAAATGGTCATGACTATCTAGACTTCAGCTTACCCGGAAATAATTTCAATCTTGAGTTGTACAACAACACTAAAAATTCTTTCTTGAATATGTTTATCGTCCTTCATCTTTATTCTTTATTTGTACATCCTAGTGCTTGCAAACGCATGGTAACAGAACTCATCAAGTTCATGCAACTCTGCGACTCTACTCATACCTGAAGCCTCCAAATCAAGATTTAACTTTCTTAACGCCCAAAATGCTCTATGCTCTAACTCCACCGGTAAGTGACACGCTTTTCCAAACATCAATTTATACGGTGACATACCAATCGGAGTTTTGAATGCAGTGCGGTAGGCCCATAGTGCATCATCCAATTTTTTCTCCAATCAGTCTGAGTAGCATATACAGTTTTTGTCAAAACACTCTTAATTTCTCTGTTTAACACCTCCACTTGCCCACTTGTTTGGGGGTGAATACGGAGTGGCAACCTTATGGTGAACACCATATTTCTCTAACAACTTTGCAAAGGCTCAGTTGTAGAAGTGGGTGCCTTCATCACTGATAATCGCTCTTGGAATGCCAAATCAAGTGAAGATATTTTTCTTAGAAAACCAATAACTCCCTTTGAATCATTTGTTAGGAGTGCCATGACTTCTACCCATTTCGAGACATAGTCCATAGCTACTAGTATGTACTTGTTTCCATATGAGCTGACAAATGGTCCCATAAAATCGATTCCCCATACATCAAATACTTCCACCTCTTGAATTGGGTTCATGGGCATCTCATGTCGACGGGAAATATTTCCCATCCGTTGGCACTTAGCACAACTCTTTACCCAAAAATGTGCATCTTTAAACAACATCGACCAATAAAAGCCCGACTCCAGCACTTTAGCAGCTATCCCAACTCCACCAAAATGGCCTCCATAAGGTGAAGCATGACATGCCTACAAAACAGAAGCTTGGTCTATCTAGGGAATACATCTCCGGATCATGTTATCAATACAAATCCTAAATAAATATGGTCCATCCCAGAAATACATGCGATAATCACGAAAGAACGTTTTGTTCTGTACAGAGTACAAGTCATATGGAACAATACCGATCGCCAGGTTGCTTGCAATATCTGCATACCATAGCGCTACTACAAGGCTTGTAGCCAACAGTTGTGTCATTCGGGAAGGTTTCCACGATTTCTTCTATCTCAACCTTCTCCTCCGCTCCTTCCAGCCTGGATAAGTGATCCTCCACTTGGTTCTCCATTCCCTTTCAGTCACAGATTTCTAGGTCGAATTCTTGTAGTAGCAGCACCCATCGAATCAGGCGCGACTTTGAATCCTTCTTCTCAATTAGGTACTTGATAGCAGCATGGTCAATATAAACAATTACCTTCGAGCCTATCAGGTATGACCTGAATTTGTCAAATGCGAACACCACTGCTAGTGTCTTCTTCTTTGTCACTGTGTAGTTTAGTTGGGCCCCACTTTGGGTTCTACTTGCATAATAAATCGGGTGCATGACTTTCTCCTTTCGTTGTCCCAACACTACTCCCACACCATAATCATTTGCAGTGCATATCAGCTCAAATGGTTGCTCCCAGTCGGGTGCAACTATGATAGGTGCAGACACCAGCCTCTTCATCAATTCCTCAAAAGCTACCCTGCAGTCATCAGAAAACACAAAGGGGTGATCTTTTTCAAGCAATTTACACAAGGGGTTAGCAATCTTGGAAAAATCTTTTATAAACTGCTTGTAGAAACCTGCCTGACCAAGGAAACTTCTTATTGCCTTGACGGAAGTAGGTGGTGGAAACTTCTTTACTACATCAACCTTAGCACGATCCACCTCAATGCCCTTACTTGACACTAGGTGTCCCAAGACTATACCTTTTTGTACCATGAAATGGCACTTTTCCTAGTTTAGTACCAAATTAGTCTCCATACATCTATTCAACACTCTTTTTCAGATTCCTAAGTTAGTCATCGAACGAGTTTCCCACCACTGAGAAATCATCCATAAAAACTTTCATATATGTCCTCTACCATATCTGTGAAGATGTCCATCATGTACCTTTGGAATATGGTGGGTGTATTGCATAGGCCAAACGGCATTCTCCGGAAAGCGTTGATGTCATATGGACAGGTGAATGATGTTTTCTCTCTATACTCCGGGGCAATAGAGATCTTATTATACCCCGAGTATCCTTCCAATAAGCAAAATTGGGACCTCCCTGCCAATCTATCTAACATCTAATCAATGAACGACAGGGGTAAAAGGTCTTTTCAGGTGGCCTTGTTCAATCTTCTGTATTCCATACAAATTTTTCATCCCGTGAATGTACTTGTTGAAATAAACTCATTGTTCTCATTTTGCACCACAGTCATTCCACCTTTCTTTGTCACACACTGAACTGGGCTAACCCAGTTGTTGTTGGAGATGGGAAAAATGATTCCCGCATCTAACCACTTGATCACCTCCTTCTTTACTACTTCTTTCTTATTGGGGTTCAGCCTTCTTTGATGTTCTCTGGAAGGTCTATGCCCATCTTTCAGTAGAATTTTATGCATACAGAAGGTCAGGCTGATACACTTAATATCTGCAATGGTCTAACCGATTCTAGTCTTGCACTATATTAACACCTGCAAAAGTTGTTCTACCTACACATCTAACAAACCAGATGAGATAATAACAGGTGAAGGCAATTTAGGTCCCAAGAAAGCATACCTGAGGTGAGATGATAGCAGTTTCAGTTCCAACTATGGTAGGTCTTCGATCAATGGCTTAGCTGGAGGGGTCTTTCATTATTCTACGTGTAAAAACTCAAATTTGAGCTCTCTTTTCCAGTACCATTGGCCTTCAAGAGCCAATACCCACTCCACCAAGTCCTCATTATTTACCTCTTATAAGTTCATGAGGCAGGCTATTAGAGAGTCTTTTGCCTTAAGTGCCTCATCAGCTTCCTCCATGATCACATCCATAGCTTCTATCAAAGAGAAATTTGCAAACTCACTAGGTCGCCACATGGAATTTTGCACATTAAATGTTATTTCTTCGTTATTTAGCCTCATTTTTAGCTCCCCAGTTTCACAATCAATCAGAGCTCTTCCTCTGTCTAAGAACTGCCTTCCCGAAATTATGGGAATCTCCTTATTAACCTGGCAGTCCAGAATGACAAAATCTGCCGGAAACACAAACTTTCCAACTTGCACAAGTACATCGTCAAGTATACCTTATGGCATTTTCATCGTTCGGTTAGCTAGCTGTAGTAACATGGATGTGGGACTTGCTCTTCCAATGCCTAACGTTTTATAAATAGCCAATGGCATCAGATTTAAGCTCGCCCCAAATCACACAATGCTTTGGCGAACGCATATCTACCTATGGTGCATGGAATCATGAAGCTTCCAGGGTCGGATAGCTTCTCCGTTATAGGTATTGTCACAACAGCACTATATGTCTGAGTCAATGTAACAGTTGCCAAGTCTTGAAAGTCGAACTTACGAGACATCAAGTCCTTCATCATTTTTGCATAACCGGGCATCTCCCTCAAAGCATCAATCAGATAAATGTTTACCTGAATTTTCTTCAATATTTCCATGAATTTTTTGCACTGCTCATCCTTCTGATATTTAGCCAACCTTTGTGGGAAGGGTGCTAGAGGTCGCTTCCTTCGTGTGACTTGAGTTAGATCCTGCCCCGACACTATTTCTTATGCCTGCTCTTGCACTTTCTCGGTCTTTTTTCCAAGCTCTTTTTCTTTGCTTGGTTCCACTTGTGCATGATGTATTGTTACCTCTATTAATCCTGTTGAATTGTCCATCTCAATTGGTACTGGTACAAGTATCTCAGTTTGTCGGCTTTCGCGAGTAATTTCTAGCTCTAGATCAAGATCTCAACCATTTCCTATACTCACCGCTATAAGCTGCTTTGGGCCTTGCTCTTTCGGATTGACATGTGTATTTGCAGGTAAAGTCCCTTGGGGACGATTATGTTGAGCCATAGATATCTGCCCCAATTGAATCTCAATACCTTTTATCACTGAGTCATGTGCTTCCACCTTCTCTTGCATTTTTCCATTGAACCCAATCAGTTGTTATAATATTCCTTTAATTTCAGACAACCCATCATCTTGTCTTACTATCTGTTACTGTTGAGGCTGCTGATAAGCAAGCCGATGATTTTTCTAATTGTATCCTTGTTGCGTTTGGTAAGGCACGACTTGACCATGTGGTCGCATAGCTCCAGAATTATTGTTGTTATTGTACTACTGTTGTGCTGGTCTATACTGTTGATTCTGCTGCTGTAACGATCCGGCCGATCGTTTTGAGCATTTACGATCCTTTCAACTATTTGAAGTCTTGAATAACTTCCTACGAGGTATTATGACTTGTGTGAATTGTCGGTTTTGGTTTTAAAGTATTTCGGAGTTAGCTTGGAAGAATGAATTTTAATGTTGGAAGCTTAAGTTGAAATAATTGATCAGATATTGACTTATGTGTAAACGACCTCGGATATGAATTTTTATGATTCCAATAGCTCCGTATGGTAATTTTGCGCTTAGGAGCATGTCCGTAATATTATTTGGAGGTCCGTACAAGAATTAGGCTTGGAATGCCGAAAGTTTAATTTTTGGGAAGTTTGACCGGGGGTTGACTTTTTGATATCGGGGTCGGAATATGATTCTGAAAATTGAAATACCTCTGTTATGTCATTTATGACTTGTGTGCAAAAATTGATTTCAATCAGACGTGATTTGATAGGTTTCGGAGTCGTTTGTAGAAATTAGAAAGTTCAAAGTTCATTAGACTTGAATTGGGGTGTAATACACAGTTTTAGCATTGTTTTAGGTGATTTGAGGGTTCGACTAAGTTTGTAGGATATTTTAGGACTTGTTGGTATATTTGATTGAGGTCCCGAGGTGCTCGGGTGAGTTTTGGATGGTTAACTGATCATTTGTGGCCTTAGTGAGATTGTTGATATCTGCTGCTGCATTTTTCGGATTTTCTCTTTTGCGTTCGCGAGTGGGCCCTCGCGTTCGCGAAGAGGAATTTTAGGCAGACAGGATTTACTCTTCGCGTTCGCGAGGGGATAGCGCGTTCGCGAAGAGGAGTTGGGTTGTGCATCGCGTTCGCATTTGGGGTATCGCGTTCGCGAAGGGGAAAAATAATGGGTATGGGTTTTTGCCTTCGCGTTCGCGAAGAAGGGCTCCGTAAAGCATCGCGTTTGCAAAGAGAAAATGTTGGGAAGTACATTTTGTGCTTCGCGAACGCGAGGGACCTGTCGCGTTCGCGAAGAAGTGAGGCCTGGACAGAAAGTTTAAGTTCAGAAAATAGGACTTTGTCCCATTTTTCATTTTTAACGATTTGGAGCTCGGATTGAGGTGATGTTTTGGGAGAATTTTAGAGAAAACAGCGGGGTAAGTGTTCTTAACTCAATATTGGTTAAATTACCCGAATCCATGGTTGTTTTTAACATTTAATTGGTGAATTAAGTTGGAAAATTATGAAAACTCTCTTGGTTTAATTTGGAGATTTGAGGGTCGAGTTGATATCGGATTTGAGTAAAATTTATATGGTTGGACTCGTGGTTGAATGGGCGTTAATATTTTGTAACTCTCACTGGATTCCGAGATGTGGGTCCCACGAGTGATATTTAGGGCGTAATTTCGAATTTTGTGGAAATATTAGTATTTTGATATGGAATTAATTCCTATAAATTTTGTGGGATGAATCAAATTAATGTGACTAGATTCTAGCCATTTGGAAGTTGATACGCGCAGAATGGAATTTCTGGAGCATTGCTTAGTTTGCTCGACATTGGATTTGGTTTGTTCGAGGTAAGTAACTCTTCTAATCTTGGAGTTGAGGGTATGAACCCTGAATATATGTATTTTGTAAATTGTTAGGAGGTGACGCACATGCTAGGTGACGGGCGTGTGGACGTGCACTATAGAAATTGTGACATAATTATTTCTGTGGAATTTTGTAGTTAAATGATCTTGGCATTTTCCATGTGATTTTATGAGTTAAAGAAATTGAGCTGGAAAGCATATTAAAATTCATGTTGAAGCTATGTGCCAGTATTATTGGGACCCACGGAGGTTATATTGTTGTGAAATATTTATTTTAAAATAAAAATTCATACTCAATCATATTTATTTCATTGCATATCATATCCCAGTCTCTGTTATTATTTATTAATACATCATATCATCATGTTTTTTGGGTTATTCTCATGAAATTGTGAGCCCATGAGAGAGAGACTGGAGAGATTGATGACTGAGGGAGGCCGAGGCCCTGATTGTGAGGATATTTTTGGGATCGGGCTGCACGTTGCAGCAGGTCATGTTGACTTTATATATATTATATTATTGCAGTGAGTTGGCCGTGCGGATCTATATATTATACTATTGCACGTGAGTTGGCCATGCGGATCCAGATATTATTATAGCACGTGAGTTGGCCGTGCGAATTCAGATATTATTATTGCACGTGAGTTGGCCGTGCGGATCCTTATATTATTATTGCACGTGAGATGGCTGTGCGGATCCAGATATTTATATTATGGCACGTGAGTTGTCCGTGCTTATAGCGCTTGGGCTGTAGGAGCCCCTCATGAGTCTGTATACCCCTAGTGAGCGTAGTCGACTATAAACAGGGATTGGACTGCATGCCGCAGCAGGTATTGTATAGCACTGAGCGATTGAGTGTGCTGAGCACAGTGAGAGAGAATGCGAGACAATGAGATTGAGTACTCTGAGAGTGTGAGTACATGAGTGCAATCTCTGAGATACATTGCATTGACATGCACACATGACATATATGCATAGAGATGTATTTTTCTCATGTTGTACGGTATCACATTATTCATGATTTCTCACACATTTTGACAGATGGGCATAGTGATGCATTTGTTTTACACGGGTTATCCGGAAGGAAAATGAAACATATTGTTTATTATTGAAAAGATTTTTGGAGAAATTTATTGTTTTCAAACTATTCATTTTATTGGCAACTTCAGCAAAAGATTTGAGTTTTCACTGATGGATTTGAAAGGAAGAACTATTATTTTTGAAATCATGATTTGGCTGAGCATTTTATCTCTGAGTTTCTTCTAGTATTATTTGCTTGTTGTTGTTATGGACTGTTGTAGACTATTGATTTTGGACTTGACTTTGGTAGAAGCTCGTCACTACTTTCAACCTACGGCTAGGTTTGTTACTTACTTAGTATATAGGGTCAGTTTTACTGATACTACACTTCTGCACATTGCGTGCAGATATTAGTTATTGTTGTTGTTGTGCTCGATGGTTGCGGGACTTGAAGATGTACCTGCGTTCCTGTTGTAGCTGCCTCTTATTGAGGGTAGCCTTAGATTTTATAAAAGCTCTGTTTATGTATTATTCAGACAGACTATGTATTTTTTTTCATTTCCGCTTTGTATACTCTATTCTTAGAAGCTCATGATTTGTACTACCAGTTCTTGGGGGATGTTTAAGATTTAGACCTTTATTCACTTAAATTATTTTAATAATGGCTATTGGAATTGGATAATTGAAAGTTGGCTTACCTAATGGGCTGGGTTAGGTACCATCACGACTAGTTGGATTTTGGGTCATGACAAGGTGGTATCAGAGCACTAGGTTCATAGATTCTACAAATCATGAGCAAGTGTCTAGTAGAGTCTTGTGGATCGGTATGATGATGTCCATACTTATCTTCGACAGGCTACAGGGCATTTAGGATATATACTTCTCATATTTCTTTCCTTATCATGCGGGATTGATTCAGCTTAGGACATAACTCTTTGAATTCCTTCCACTTATTCGTATGCGCACATGAGCACTCGCTATCAGTTGTGTATCGCCGGCTTGTGATTTCAGGGATGATGTACGAGATGAGAATTCTATGTTTTGGTGATGTGCCAGTCTGTAGGACTTGAGTCCATGGTTAGACCGCAGTTTAAGCTAGGTAGCTTCAGTTATAACTTGTACAATTGTACTCATATGTCCGGTAATGACCCTACAGTGGAATTTGTGGCTCGATGAGAGGTGAAATGGCGGTATGATGGGTATGATATGACCGTGGGATGTGTTAAAATGATTTGAATATGACGAGAAATGTTTCCTTGAAATGTAAAGAAATGGCCATTGGGTGCTTGATTTTCGTTTTAATGTGACGTACAGTCTCAAGTATTAATATTTTGAAGGATCTTTCATATTGTTAAGTTTTGGGGTAAATTAAATTCTCATGTCTGGGTAATAAGTTTGGACTCAGATTGACTAAGTGATTGCATAGTAATTGTGATTGCGAAAAGATATAACAAGATGCCAATTTGAGGCTAGGGAGGTGGGTTATCTCCTGGAGAATAATATACGTAGGTATGTTCATTATATGTGAGTGGAGAGTTACTTTTCCGCCAGCAGGGCGTATGTGTTGAGATTTGAATTTGAATCTTGCTGAGAAAGTTGACTTGAGTGTCAAGAGAATAAATGCTAACTTAGCAGGTGGTTTGGGGTATTTTTATGGTTGGCGTTGTATGAGCTTGAGAAGAATTTTTCGTTGAACTGACAGAAGTATTAGGGCAGTATTAGAGTATGAATATTGTGAGTTATGGAGTGTTTAAATTTATGGCTTTGAGCCAAGTGGGGGAGCCTGCTGCAGACGGCTTAATTTCATGGTTATATATTAAATTTTAGTTTTGGTCTGAGGCATACTTGTGGATTAGTTATGACTTGCAGAGATGGAGTTCAAGAATGACTTGAGTAAATGAATTCTTGGATACGGGTTATATTATACTTTATGAGTATGTGAAAATCATGGGATGAGTGAGTTGTTATTTTCAAAATATGTAGTACGCACGGAGTATGAATTTGATTGGGGGTATTAAAGTAGAGTTACTTCTTTGAGTATTGTTGTGCTAATGGGGCACATGTTTTTTGACCCATTTGGGCGGTGTAATTAGATTTGAGCAAAGTGGGTGACTCCCGAGAAAATTCTAGTTGGTTTGAGAATTTTATATAGCAATTGAGAATTTCTCCGGACTTGCGTATGGATAAAATCTGAGATTTAAGTTGGATGGTGTCGAGACTTGTGGAATTTTTGTATATCATTATGGATTTTATATTTTGGTATCAGGAAAGTGAATGAAACGGCCTTAGACTCAAATAAGGTATTCTCAGAGTGGGTGTTTCGGTTGTGGTATTTATATGGGTAATTATGATGTGGCGAGACTCTACAGATGGTTTGGTGGTAATATTCTTGGGTTTGGTGACCTACGTGGTTTGGTCGAGTTAGAGGAATTTAGTTCTAATAGCTTGGTTGTGTGCAAATAGATTTCAAAGTATTCTTGATGGTTTTTACCATGGTTTGAATCGGATATATAATTTGCTGGTGACCAGAGTTGATAATGAGATTCTTGTACTTTTCATATGATGGCAAAATAGATGTTATGTGTTGTGCGAAAGTTAGATTTACATGTACAAGGTGGTCGTTCAGTCTTGAAGGAAGGTAACAAAGTTTGGGCAGAATGGCCATGAATTCTTAGACAACATGGGCGGTTCCAAATAACTAGATGAATACGATTATTACTTGGTGTTATATGAGAAGGGTGCGTATTTCAGAAGGCGCATTGTATTTTTACTTACGGATGTTTAATTAGTATTGTGGTACTCACATGGTTGATAGACTGCTGATATTCAAATTTTGCCAAGTGGCACGGAAGAACTTTTAAAGTATTTCTCGTGGGATGATCGTGTATGAGAGAAGTGTTAGACATTCGGGCGGTGAAGATGGGACCAGAAATGGTGGTGCGTGTGTTCTATGAATTTGGAGACTAGGAGTTGTCAGGAACAAATTATTTCATGGTTGTGGACCGTGAAGTTATGGTCAGAGCTAGCCAGATGATAGAATATATTATGATTCAGTCATTATGGATGTTCGGAGGGAGTTTTATCTATTTATGGGTAACCAGAGTGATTTGGGGGTCCATTGATATGCCCAATTAGGATGTGTATTCAATACCGAGCCGGGATGGTTGGCTCCATACTGCTATTGTTGAGGGACATGTCATTCGGATGATGTTGAACTTATTTGTGTTATGAAATGATTTGTGAGTTACTCCTTTATGCTACGAGGAGTTGTGATTCATTGGTTATGTGCACAGATGGTGCGGTTCTATTTGAGACTTATAGCGAAATTTGAGCGTGATGAGTATTTGGGTATTGCATGAGCGATAGCGAAATGGTTATATCCTTTCAGGTTTATGTGTGGCATTTTTTTTGTCATTTGCCTCTCCGTGGTTATTGATTCGGAGCAGGGTGGCTCGGAGTATATAATATGAACCTCGTGTTAGAATCGGATGATGGTTCTATGGTGTATGATGAATTTTTAACGTTTCGTTGTGGCGGTACTTGTTAATCTGGCGAGGCAGTTCTCTCATTTGAGTCATTTTCCATGACCGGGTACATTTGAATTGTTGCTTATTGGTGCACGGATTGCACGGGTTGTGGCTCTGAGTTATATTGGTACGGTATATCTGTGGAATAGTTACGTTTAGTAAAATAAGGTCATTGGACCTGGAATGGGTACTATCAGGTTTGAAACGGTATACTCGGGAGGATAATATTGAAATTCGGCTCAAAAAGTGATTATGGTTCTGGTTGAGACAAGAGAGCTCCATGGCTAGTTGATCTGATGAGTGGTTATGAGTTTTGATTGTTTTTTTTCATCATTGGCAGTGTACAAAGGTTTCGGAATAAGGTTCTGTTGAATGCGGGGTTTTATACTAGTACTTGGTTGGTTTTGAGTAGTTACTGTGATCAGAAATGGTGCTACGAGTATGAGAGTTGTGTAGTATGTTATGTGATTATATCTGAGATTATGGTTATGGCTGGATACAACTTGTTCAGGCTTATACAGTATGTAGATGTGAGATTCGGGTCTTGAAAAGAATTCTGGATGTTAGAAATTTGGCTCCATGGTTTTTGGGCTAAGGTTGAATTAATGATTTTCAGTTATGTTGTGTGGTCATGCCTATATAGAATTGGGTGACGTGAGATCACCCCCGGGTATGTGCGTCGTAAAGTGGAATAGAGATTTGAAGTTAAGAACAACTCTTGGCACGTTCGAGGACGAACGTATGTTTAAGTGGGGGAGATTGTAACGACCCGACCTGTCGTTTTGAGTATTTACGCTCCTTTCAACTATTTGAAGTCTTGAATAACTTCTTATGAGATATTATGACTTGTGTGAATTGTCGATTTTGGTTTTAAGATATTTCGGAGTTAGCTTGGAAGAATGAATTTTCATGTTGAAAGCTTAAGTTGAAATAATTGATCGGATATTGACTTATGTGTAAACGACCTCGGATATGAATTTTTATTATTCCAATAGCTTCGTATGGTAATTTTGGGCTGAGGAGCGTGTCCGAAATATTATTTGGAGGTCCATAGAAGAATTAGGCTTGAAATGCCGAAAGTTCAATTTTTGGAAAGTTTGACCGGGGGGTTGACTTTTTGATATCGGGGTCGGAATCCGATTTTGAAAATTGAAATACCTCTGTTATATCATTTATGACTTGTGTGCAAAATTTGAGGTCAATCAGACGTGATTTGATAGGTTTCGGAGTCGTTTGTAGAAATTAGAAATTTTAAAGTTTATTAGGCTTGAATTGGGGTGTAATTCATGATTTTAGCATTGTTTTAGGTGATTTGAGGGTTCTACTAAGTTCGTATGATGTTTTAGGACTTGTTGGTATATTTGGTTGAGGTCCCGAGGGGCTCAGGTGAGTTTTGGATGGTTAACGTATCATTTGTGGCCTTGGTGAGATTGTTGATATCTGCTGCTGCATTTTTCGGATTTTCTCTTTCGCATTCGCGAGTGGGCCCTCGCGTTCGCGAAGAGGCATCTCAAGAGGAGATGGGTTGTGCATCGCGTTCGCGTTTGGGGTATCGCATTAGCGAAGGGGAAAAATAATGGGCATGGGTTTTTGCCTTCGCGTTCACGAAGCGGAGCTCGCGTTCGCGAAGAAGGGCTCCGTAAAGCATCGTGTTCGTGAGCAGTGTCTCGCGTTCGCAAAGAGCATAATGATGGGAAGCATATTTTGTACTTCGCGAATGCGAGGGACCTGTCGCGTTCGCGAAGAAGAGAGGCCTGTACAAAAAGTTTAAGTTCAGAAAATGGGACTTCGTCCCATTTTCCATTTTTAACGATTTGGAGCTCGGATTGAGGTGATCTTTTGGGATATTTTCAGAGAAAACAACGGGGTAAGTGTTCTTAACTCAATATTGGTTAAATTACCCGAATCCATGGTTGTTTTTAATATTTAATTGATGAATTAAGTTGGAAAATTGGAAAAACTCTCTTGGTTTAATTGGAGATTTGAGGGTCGAGTTGATATTGGATTTAAGAAAAATTTATATGGTTGGACTCGTGGTTGAATGAGCGTTAATATTTTATAACTTTCACCGGATTCTGAGACGTGGGCCCCATAGGTGATATTTGGGGCATAATTTTGGATTTTGTGAAAATAATAGTATTTTGATATGGAATTAATTCCTATAGATTTTGTAGGATGAATCAAATTAATTGTGACTAGATTCGAGCCGTTTGGAAGTTGATACGCACAGAATGGAATTTCTGGAGCATTGCTTAGATTGCTCGACATTGGATTTGGTTTGTTCGAGGTAAGTAACTCTTCTAATCTTGGAGTTGAGGGTATGAACCCTGAATATATGTATTTCGTAAATTGTTGGGAGGTGACGCACATGCTAGGTGAAGAGTGTGTGGGCGTGCACTATAGAAATTGTGACATAAATGTTTCTGTAGAATTTTGTAGTTAAATGATCTTGGCATTTTCCATACGATTTTATAAGTTAAAGAAATTGAGCTGAAAAGCATATTAAAAATCATGTTGAGGCTATGTGCCAGTATTATTGGGATCCACGGAGGTCATATTATTGTGAAATATTTATTTTAAAATGAAAACTCATACTCAGTCATATTCATTTCATTGCATATCATATCTCAGTCTCTGTTATTATTTATTGATACATCATATCATCATTTGTTTGGGCTATTCTCATGACATTGTGAGCCCATGCAAGAGAGACTGGAGAGATTGATGACTGAGGGAGGCCGAGGGCCTGATTGTGAGGATATTTTTGGGATCGAGCTGCACGCTGCAGCAGGCCATGTTGGCTTTATATATATATATATATATATATATATATATATATTATATTATTACAATGAGTTGGTCGTGCGGATTTATATATTATATTATTGCACGTGAGTTGGCCGTGCGGATCTATATATTATACTATTGCACGTGAGTTGGCCGTGCGGATCCAGATATTATTATATCACGTGAGTTGGTCATGCGGATCCAGATATTATTATTGCACGTGAGTTGGCCATGCAGCACATGAGTTGGCCGTGCGGATCCTTATATTGTTATTGCTTGTGAGTTGGACGTGCAACACGTGAGTTGGCCGTGCGGATCCAGATATTTATATTATGGCACGTGAGTTGTCCGTGCTTATTGCGCTTGGGCTGTAGGAGCCCCTCATGAGTCTGTACATCCCCAGTGAGCACAGTCGACTATAAACAGGAATTGGGCTACACGCCGCAGCAGGTATTGTATAGTACTGAGTAATTGAGTGTGCTGAGCACAGTGAGAGAGAATACGAGACAATGAGATTGAGTACTTTGAGAGTGTGAGTACATGAGTGCTATATCTGAGATACATTGCATTGACATGCACACATGACATATATGTATAGAGATGTGTTTTCCTCATGTTGTACGGTATCACATTATTCATGATTTCTCATACATTTTGACAGATGGGCATAGTGATGCATTTGTTTTACATGGGTTATCCGGAAGAAAAATGAAACATATTATTTATTATTGAAAATATTTTTGGAGAAATTTATTGTTTTCAAACTATTCATATTATTGGCAACTTCAGCAAAAGATTTGAGTTTTCACTGATGGATTTGAAAGGAAGAACTATTATTTTTGAAATCATGATTTGGCTGGGCATTTTATCTCTGAGTTACTTCTGGTATTATTTGCTTATTATTGTTATGGATGGTTGTGGACTATTGGTTTTGGACCTGACTTTGGTAGAAGCTCGTCACTACTTTCAACCTACGGCTAGGTTTGTTACTTACTCATTACATAGGGTCGGTTGTACTGATACTACACTTCTGCACATTACATGCAGATGTTGGCTGCTGTTGTTGTTGTGCTCGATGGTTGTGGGACTTGAAGATGTACCTGCGTTCCTGTTGTAGCTGCCTATTATTCAAGGTAGCCTTAGATTTTATAAAATCTCTGTTTATGTATTATTCAAACAGACTATGTATTTATTTCATTTCCGCTTTGTATACTCTATTCTTAGAAGCTCATGATTTGTACTACCAGTTCTTGGGGGATGTATAAGATTTAGACCTTTATTCACTTAAATTGCTTTAATAATGGCTATTGGAATTGGATAATTGAAAGTTGGCTTACCTAATGGGCTGGGTTAGGTGCCATCACGACTAGTTAGATTTTGGGTCGTGACAGCTGCCCCAATTCTGACCACTTTGCCTCTGGCCCCCATAGTTGCCCACACAGTTCAAATTCTCCTGAAAGTTTTAGTTGTCACTTTCACCACTCCATGAGCACACATATGGTTAGTTAATGCATGGTGTACATAATCCCACATTAGTCGTGTCAAGTATGTGTACCTGCTTATAGCTTGATTCATCAATCTTCTTGGTGAGGATACTCATTTGTGTCATCAGAGTGGCCATATTCTCGTCTATGTAGTTGTTTGGGTCCAAAGCTACTGAGTGAACTACAGGAGTAATTGTAGTGTCTCTTGTCATCCATCCTGAGTTTTGAGCCATTTTATCTAGCAGGACATTATACTCTCTAAATGATTTGCTAAAAAATGCTCCACCTGCTAAAGCATCAACGTTGGCCTTCAAGCTATCTGCCAATCCCATGTAAAAGTTTTGTCCCAACATCTGATCTGGGATGCCATGATGTAGATACTTAACCAACATACCTTTGATCTTCTCCCATGTTTCTTGTAGTGTTTCAATTGGTTTCTGTCTGAACCTCAATATCTCATCAACTTGCTTGGCAGTCTTATTGGGTGGGCAGAACTTATTCAAAAACTGCTTGATTAATTCATCCCAAGTAGTGATGGAGATTATGGGGAGCGAATTAAGACAAGTCTGAGATTCTCTAGTCACCGAGAATGGAAACAATAACAATCTGATTGCTTCCGGTGTCACATTCGGTTACTTTTGAGTGACACAAATTGACAAAAAGTTTTTTTCAGATGCTGTTGTGGATCTTCAATGTAAGACTCGGAGAACAGTCTCTTGTTCTGCAGCAGATGTAACATGTTATTCGTGATTTGAAATGACTCCGCTTGTATCTGAGGGACTGCAATTGCGGTTGCCAGATTTTCAGTGGTGGGTTATGCCCAATCATACAAGGCCGCTTCTGGCACAAGAGGTGCCACACCCTGGTTGTTCGGGTCATTCACATTGTTTTGGTTGTTCTGGTCGTCTATGACATCCCCCATTTCTAGTTCGATCTGTTATGTTAGGTTTTGTTATCGTTTGTCCTTCTAGTTTGTACGATTTAATGTCTTGAAAGCTTTCTCAGGATCCGAAAATGCTTCAAACAATTCACCAGTTCTTGAGTAGTTTCTAGGCATGCATCTGTAACACACTAGACTAAAAACATAATAATTTCAATATAATGAATTTAAAATGAAGAAAATTGACTAAACTTAGAATCCTAGCAATTCTTCTAGATGTAATTAATAACATCGTTAATTCTCTGGAAACGGTGCCAAAATTTGATCACGTCCAAATACGCCTCCTAAGAGGTCTAGCGGTCATTACAAATATAATCCGGTTTACAAGTTCGAAGTCGAATCCCACATGGAATTTATCTATTAATTGTAACCACTAGTTTCGCAAGAGTTCAAGTAATCAACCTTCAAAAATACTAAATATCGATTTGAGTGTTTACTAACTAAGATAAGAGTAATTAAAATGCAGTAATTTATATTAACAGAGCAAATATTGTAGACAAGATTTGGAAAAGTCTAGGGTTATGATTTTTCCTATTGTCGGAATCTCCCCCGCTAAGTTTTCTATAAATTCGCCTAAGTATTCTATACCGATCATGAGTACTTTGGATGTCGTAGCTCCCTCTCGAGCAACTACTATAATTTACTAGACATATTCTCTCAAACTACGCTAGCTAGCACTAATTCATCGCTCACTACGATCACACCAAGGTTTCGTTATCTCTAATACTCTTTTAAACCCTCCGTATTGATCTCTCAAATACGTTAGGAGTGGTGTTGTTCAACGACTATCTAAATGAGTACTCTCTCTCTCGAGTAATACACACTAAATAGGCACAGTTAATTAAGAGCTCTTCTATTAAAAACAACAATAACAATATAGTTGAACAAGTAGTGAAAGATCAACAGAAAATTTATATGGCAAAATGGCCTCCAGGACACCTAAACGTGTAGATGTTTGTGAACCCAGTAAAGGAACTTAGAATTTTTTTTCTTTTTAACACCTCAACTTAACTATTTGCATGTTAATAGATTCCTTTGACAATTGACTATACTTATGTGGCAACCACATGTGTGATGTGGTAATACTGTGTGCTCACCTAATTTAGGCGCGTGAGTATAAATTAATTGAGTAAAAGAATTCTAAAATATAAAAAAAATTGAAAATCCACCCCCACCCACTCTCCATCTTCTCCAAACCCCCTCACTTTAGCACTGCTTTCTCCTCGTCTTCTCAAAATCCCTACCCTTCATACTAAATTTTTTAAAACTCCACATTAGAAGTTACCATTTTCTTTGCAATCCCAAATATCACTCACAACCATTTATATCAAGAGCTCACATTTTCTACGGAATGCAGGTAGTCCGACAATTTAGTTGGTCGGGTTAGAGACGCCACGCCGGGGATTGTGAAATTGAAGAAAGAAATCAGAAATTGATCGGATCAGTATGGCAAGCTTACTAGAGAAACAGTCTAGTGATTTGTTTTACCATAAACTACATAGATAAGCAGGGTTTCAAATTTGCCCAAGTCCACAAATCAGTCCGGCAAGCTCGCTTGCGCCGGTAAAAGTTTGGATGGATGAAATCCAATTCACAGGGGTACGAAATTCCTCTTTGAAGGGAATATGATAAAAAAAATTAGAATGTTTTGCTAAACGAAAATGAATAAGAGAAAGTTGTTACGATTTGCAGAGATTGCGACGAGACAAGTAGCAGGAACGGTGATACCAACGACTATGAAACTGAAGAAAAAAAGTAAAAAGGAAGAGAGTAACAATAAGTTAAAATTTTGACTTTGCTTATGTATTGATTTGATACTTTAGAGCGGAGAAGAATGGTATTTATGGAAGATTAATGGTGATGGTGGCTGCCCAGTGAAGAAGAAGAAGAAGAAGAAGAAGAAGAAGAAAGAAAATGATTTTAGATTTTTTGATAAATTGGGACCCACTAATCATACATGTCAAATAATAATAGGCTAAGAATATGATATACCGGCCATGTCACTTCGCTTGAGAGACACGCTCAACAGGAGGTGTTTAGTATTTGTTTTTTTTATCAAGTTGGGGTGTTCAAATGGAAAAATGCAGTTGATTTACCGGGTTGAATAACAGGTGCAAGTTTAAGTGGTTGGGAGATCATTTTGCCAATTTATATTAAACATTGTGAACAAATCATTCTCCAATAGGTTTCATCAAACTCTAGATGGGAAAGTTTAGCTACTCATAATCATACTAAAATACAGATTAAGGAAGAATGAAAGAGAAAGATTCGTTGCTTCTAAGTGTTCGCCTTTTTCCTCTCAAATTATGTCTAACCCCTAAGAAACAGGTTTAGAACCCCTTTTATACATGTTAGAGACGTGTAGGGTCGAAACTACCAAGTCCTAGCCGAATTAGGATGAAATATGCCCTTAGCCGTCTCGCTTGGCGCCCAGCGCCAACTAGGACACCGGAATTTTTTCACTTCTGTGTTATTCTGCCATTGGCGTTTTCTGGGCACCAAAATCATACTCCCTTCGAATTCTTCTATTTTTACTTCACTTTGCTGCAAGCTTGCCAAATCACTTCAGATTGACTCCTACACATATAAACACCATTATTAAGCTCGAGTCACAAATATTTACAGCAAAGTTAACAAGATTGAGGTATAATGCAAGATAAATTACATGCGAAAACATGGATCTTTAGCCTAACATCAGATTGCTTGTCAGTCTTTTTGATATTTTCTCCAATTCCTTTCACAAGTAAAAATTGAAGGACTCGCGGAGAATCAATTTCACATTCTAATTAACAAGAACTTAGAAATATTTAGAGATTGGAAATAGGGAAAAATGAAAGAAAAATAACAAAGTCCAAGATAGCTGGGCAGCCAGCCTGGCATTCTTTTAAATCTCTAATATAAATTAAAATAGTGTAAGACGTCATATTATTTATGATATTGTACATTTTGGATCTATGTATTCATAATTTAAAATGTATCAGTAGGGTTTATTGCTTTCTTAAATACTCTCTCGGGTTGTCATTGTGAAATTTGTCAATGGTGTTATATACATATCATTTTTAGAGATTCAACGTCCTCTTTGAGATTTATCCCATCATTACTTAAATTACACATAGAATAGTGTAACAATAACTCCATTAGTGATACACATTGTTCACTTCAGGCCTAATTAACCCTAACAGTTTTAAAACATATCATTAAAGTCTACGATCATGCATTCTTAAATTCACAATATATCTCTCGTGTTTTGTCAATATAAATTTTGCTTATTATATTTCTATAATACTTAGACAACTATTTGTCCACTATAAACCCATTGTTTTGAACTTCTAAGACAAGGAATTATTAGTATATAACAAAGAAATTCACATTTATATTTTTCCTGCCGTTGAATATTCCACGTTGAAGTAGACTTTTGATCGTTCGATAAAAAGAGAGAAAAAGACCAATAATCAAGCAAAATTACACTAGTGAAAGTGTTAAAGCATACACAATAATCAAACAAATTTTCCACGTTGAACAAGATATTGGAATTTTTCCTACATGATTATTTGATAGGTACAATGTATATAATTTGCTAAATGTGACCTAACTCCAATGGTTAAACTTTCAAATGTAAAGTCCGCGGCAATATCATTATGATAGTAATATTGTTTAATTGCAGTCGATTTTCAGTTATTTTTTCAGGAATATTTCACATAAGAACAACAGAGCTCCCCGCTTTTTAATTTTATAGCCCATATTTTAATTTACAACCAACTAGCCCAAAAGTAATAGGCTAAGATTCAACATCCAACTCCAATAGGTTCTAGAAATTACTATTTAATTTTTAAAAAGGATTACTCAACCTTTTAAGTTAATTTTCGAATCAGTAACTATGACTCAAATATTAATTCAACAAAACAAATTCATTTGGATGGTGAAAATTAAATTTTTAACAAGCTTAAACATGTGGGTTTAAATTTTGAATTTGATTTTGTGAGAAATTTAGCGTAGGTGTTATTTAGACTTGTTAGAAATAGTATAAGGAGGTTGTATATAAAATTTGAAGTCATTTAATGGAGATTTGGACTGGTTTTGAACAAGAATTGCAACTGAAAATCGTGGAAGAAGTTCGTCTACAGACGCTTGTATAAAGGTGTATAATAGTGTATAAGATGTGCTTATATACTCATATACATTATTATACAATATTATACATAATTATACAAAAAACTTACTTCGTCTTCTTCCTTGCGTCTTTTCTAAAATTTAACTCAAATCTTGCTCAAATCTACTCCAAATCACTTCAAATTTAAATTTTGAACTCCTTTTGATATTTTTAATCAATTGGAATAACACCCAATCCAATCAACTAACAAACTCAAAAAATCCTATTTTTGAAAGCAAAGCTTTGAATAGCCTTCAATGGTGGACTTCTACTCTTCAATTTTCTTACATTGCAACCAGGTGACACAGGGTAAGAAGCAGCAATGGCGGACGGCCCCTTGAAGCATACGTAGAAGATATGACAAGAAGAGAGAATGAAAGCAATGGTTGTGAGAACACATATTAAACTCCATAACTTTTAGAAGCAATGGTTGTAAGAACACAAGTTTTGAATTTGCTAGTGCTTTCAAAATATGTACAATATGGGCTAGGTTGGGTAAAACTAAAAAACATGGGCTATTTTTTGTTATGGTGCGAGGTCATGTGTATTTTCTTGTAATTCTTTCTATATATGTTTTACTTATTGAGTATTGTAATTGAATTTGTGATATACTATGTGTATAAATTTACAATATGTATTCAACGTATTCTTAATTTAAAATACATTATAGTACTTATTACTTTAAATTAAAATACTACTATTATTTTCAAAAGCTAAACATGTCGTATTAAACTTATTTACATATATTTTCATACTCGTCCTCGTATGTTGTAAGTTTGGTTTACATATTATAGTAATTTTCAATTTTTGAAGACTTAAAAATTAGATCTAAAATTTTATTAGTAGATTTTTAACACGTTTATATACACCTTATCTAATACACACAAGAACAAAATTATAATTACTTTACACAATTTAAATAAGGAAAGGATTTATAAGTAAGTTTTTATTTGGTTTTAAATTCCTAAAATTTAGGAGTTTCCATATATATATATATATATATATATATGTAACCAAAATTTAATTGATTTTAAAGTCCTAAATATTAGGAGAATAATTAAATTACAATTATAACCAATAAAAAAATTATTTTTAAAGGGTAAAAAAGGCGAACGACATTTCGATAAGGGGTTTTGTGCTTTTAATATAGTATAGATATAGATATAGATATAGATATAGATAATGCGGTTCTTATCCATATTTAATATATTTTTAAAAAGTTTATTATCCAACTTATTTTTTAATGGATAATATGGGTGAATAATTATTATTATTTTAATCATTTTGCCATCACTATGTAATTCCATGAAAAACGAAAGCTGAAAGAAGAAAGAAGCTATTTTGGTAAGATTTAGATCCTAAATTTATAAGATGTCGGATTAATTATGACTATTAAGTACTTCTTTTACGGCTGTAATCTATATAATTAACCATAATTCAAATCTTACCAAAAACAAAAGACATTAGATAATTTTTTTATTTGCATAAACTTTAGTAAAACGAGATGTATTTCATCTCGAGCTGGACACTGATTATCCCTGCATCTAAGTAAATCTCAAATGACTTTCAAGCAGCTTATTTTTTCAAGGACATGACCAAAATATTAGAGAAAATGACTCTCTATAGCCCCTCAAAATTTTAATAGCTCATATTTTTTTTCATTGATCCTAAATGTTCTTTCGGCCCAAACATATTACATCTAATAGCTCGAAATGTCTATTTTGTATATTTTTTGTATAGTGACAGTCAATTTTGTATTTTGTATGGTGACAACCTATTTTGTATATATTTTATATTGGGACAGTCTATTTAGTATTTTTTAATATAATGACAGTCTATTGTATATAAATGGTACAGTGACAGTCTATTTTGTATATATTTTGTATAGTGACACTCTATTATATATCAATTGTATAGTGAAAGACTATTTAATATATTTTTTGTATAGTGACAACCTATTTTGAATACAGTCTACTTAGTATATTTTTTGTATAATGACAGTCTATTTAGTATATATATTTTGTATAGTGACAAACTATTTTGTATATATTTTGTATCGTGACAGTCTATTGTATATAAATTGTACAGTGACAGTCTATTTTGTATATTTTTGTATAGAGACAATCTATTTTGTATAGTGAGAGTCTATTGTATATAAATTGTATAGTGACAGTCTATTTAGTATATTTTTTATATAGTGACAATCTATTTTGTATAGTGAAGATTATGCATTTTTCAAATTAATGATGCAACCATATTTTGCACACATTGATGATCCACCACAGAGTTCAACTAATATAATGTATCTTATTTTCATACTCGATTCCTCTATTTAGGGTATTTCTTGAAAGAAAATGTCATGACCCGAAATTTCCCATCGACGGGACCGTGATGTCGCCTAACATTTTACTTGTTAGGCAAGCCAACGTTAGAGAATCATTAACCAATTTCTTATTTTAATTCAGTAATTAACAATAATTAACTAAGGTAAAATATAATAAGTGCAAAAAATTATAAAACTGTATTAATTACTACCACCCGGATCTGGAGTCACAATTCACGAGCATTCTAGAATTTACTACAAGTAATAATCTGAAAGAAATACAACTGTCTGAATGAAAGAAACAGTAGAACAGAAAAGATAGGCGGGGACTTCAAGGTCTGTGAACGCCGACAGATCTACCTTGAGTCTCCGGACAGCGGACCAATTGCAAAATCTCGACCAACCCGAACCGGTATCAAAGTCTGCACAGAAAGTGCAGAGTGCAGCATCAGTACAACCGACCCCATATACTGGTAAGTGTCGAGTATAACCTCGGCGAAGTAGTGACGAGGCTAGGTCAAGACACCCACATATAACCTGAACAGTATAATCATGCTAGTGGCAACAACAGTAAATAAAGAAATAACACAGAAATAATGGGAAAGGAACATATAGTGGGGGATAAAGAAATAACGCAGAAATAATGTGAAGGGAATATACAGTGGAGGAATACAACATAAAGAGTGAGAACAATGAAAAGGCAGAATTACCGAAAATCCTTAAACGAATTGAGCAATTAAAACAACAAGGAAAACTGCACGGCATCACCCTTTGTGCTTTTACTCTCAACCTCACCAAATAAATAAATAGAACGGTACGACATCATCCTTCGTACATTAAACCTCTCATAATATACACGGCATCACCCTTCGTGCTTTAAACCTCTCATAATATACACGACATCACCCTTCGTGCTTTGAATCTCTCATAATATATACGACGTCACCCTTCGTGCTTTAAATCTCTCATAATATACACGGCATCGCCCTTCGTGCTTTACATTCTTTTTCACAATATAAATAATGCATGCACGACATCACCCTTCGTGCTTTACACTCCTCCTCACCAATCACAGAATCAATAATAACGGATAGAGAGAAGTTTTACAAAGAAAATAATATTTCATCAATGATTACTTTCACAATTTAACATCTTAACCTCGAATCAATATTCACAATTTTATCAACCTTGGTGGAACCGGATACAAGTCTCCCAACATTTCAACAACAACAATAAGCATGGATAACAAGATTTAAGACTACAAATTTGCAAGAATGGAATTTCACTCACATGCTATGACTCAACCACAATGCATAGATGCTCGTCACCTCAACTATACATTATATTCAACAACAATACACGTAGCAAATACTCACACAATACCTATTCCCTCAAGCCAAAGTTAGACACAACATTCACCTTGCTCCGAATGCCACTTAATTCTCAATCACAGCTTTTTCTTTGGAATTCACCTCCAAACCACTCGTATCTATTCAAAAATGACTAAATAATATCAAATATTTCTAAAGGAATCACTTATATTTCATAAATTAAATTTCCCAAATTTTTTCTCCAAAAAGTCGAAAAATCGACTCCGGGCCCGCTTGGTCAAAACCCGAGATTCGGATCAAAATTCTTTTACCCATTCACCCCCGAGCCCGAATATATAATTAGTTTTGGAATCCGACCTCAAATCGAGGTCTAAATCCCCAAAATTTCTAGTTTCTACCCTAACCCCTAATTCTACCATGAAAATTTTAGATTTTAGGTTGATAATTCAAGAAATATAATGGGTAATTGAAAGAAAATGATTTAGAATCACTTACCAACAATTTGGGGAAGAAATGGATCTTGGAAAATCCCCTCTACCCGTTTGGTTCTTGAAAAATATTGAAAAAATGGCTTAAACCCGTGTTTAGAGTCTGTTTTAAGTCGCTGGACAAGCCTTCATCGCGTTCGCGAGAGGCCTGTCGCGATCACGATGCACAGCGGCCTGAGGCCTTCGCAAGTCTTTCTATACGTTCGCGTAAGGCAGCTCCCCCAAGCCTTCGCGTTCGCGACCTAGTGGACGCGTTCGCATAGAAGAACATGACCCCCTCCCCCAGGTCCCTTAAACTATCGCGTTCGCGTGAGACAGATCGCGTTCACGAAGGGTACCACCCCTAACGCTTCGCGTTCGCGACCAGTCCTTCGCATTCGCGAAGTAGAAAATTTTTCTGCCCCCATTTTACTTTTCGCGTTCGCGACACTACCTATGCAAACGTGAAGAAGGGCACACCTGAACAGCTGCTACAGCACAATCTCAGATTTTCTAAGTGCAAATCACCCCGTAGCTTATCCGAAACTAACCCGAGCCCTCGGGGCACCAAATCAAACATGCACACAAGTCTAAAAATATCATACGGATCTACTCGCACGATCAAATCGGTAGAATAACACCTAGAACTCCGAATTTAGCACCAAATCAAATGAAATTCTCAAGAATGCTTTAAAAATTCTAATCTTCTCAACTGGACGCCCGAATCACGTCAAATCAACTCCGTTTCTCACCAAATTTCACAGACATGTCTTAAATATCATAATGAACCTGTACCGGGCTCCAAAACCAAACTATAGACCCGATACTAACAATGCCAAATATCAATCAATTCTTAAAAACAAATAATTTCCAAACTTTTAATTTTCATCAAAAATTCATAACTTGAGCTAGGGATCTCCAAATTCGATTCCGGTCATACGCCCAGGTCCCATAATTTGATACGGACCCACCGGGACCGTCAAACTATAGATACGGGCTCGTTTACCAAAAATATTAACCGAAATTAACTAAAATCAACTTTTAAGGCATAAATTCTTATTTTCATCGATTTTCAACATAAAAGCTTTCCGGAAACATACCCGGACTGCGCACGCAAAATCGAGAAGGGTAAAAATAAGATTTTTAAGGTTTAAGAGTGCAAATTCGAGTTCTAAAATATAAGATGACCTTTTGGATCATCACAGAAAATGACACCAAACACCACACTTGCATTTTAGCGATTGATAGTTCTTTTTGTTTTTTTTATACATAAAGGATTTTCTCCATATAAAGAAATGCTTTTAAATATATATCTTTGGAAAAAGGGTAGGCTCGTGATAGTGAAAGATAAATTTAACAAATGGTCATATAATTATAATTTTTTTTATCAAAGTCATATAACTATGTTTTCTCACATAAAGTTCATAAAAACTGCTAGTAACTCACATAAAAATATAATGACCGAAAACTATAACTTTTCGATAGCATTCTTTTATTTTTCAGTCTAATAAATAATAATCAAATTAAAATAGGAATGACCCAACCTAATATATATATATATATATATATATATATATATATATATATATATATATATATACACACACACACACACACACACACACACAAAATTTTAACTATGAGAATTTTCCGGTCTTTGGGTTATTTTTGGTGAGCCAATAAAAGAAGAGATGGAATTGTAAAAGAGAAGTTAATGTGATCGATAATGGCTAAGGCCGCCAATGAGGAAGAGTTATAGGTCCTTTGATTTTTCTATGTTAGGTGCATCAAAATAGTAATTTCTCATTGCAAATTTATCTTTACTATTTTTCGAGATGCTTTCATTGTTTTTATCTAAAATCAACTAATTGTATTTCTAAAAATCAGGCAATTGTTACTGTTGGTTAGAAGGAAAGGACTAGTGAATGAGGGACAAAAGGGCGCTTAAAACTATTTGTTGGTTAGCATATGTTATTTGTTTTTGGCTAAAAATTATAATGTAAAACTTTGGGCCATCGACTAATATATGTTTTGGCCACTTATGTCAGGAAGCTCAAAATAATATGCTCTTGATATGTACCAGAAGTTGCTAATTTGATATGATTCAGATTCACATTACATAAAAATATTGTATTCTCTCGGTTTATTTTTAGTTGTTCACTTTTGACATTACCCTTTTTAAGAAAAAATAAATAAAGTGTGTATTTTATAACTTTATCCGTAATAATAAAAATATTTCAAAAAATATTACTCCTTCCGGTCCACTTTAAGTAATGTTTGGCATTTTTCGCACATATTAAGAAATTCACATTTTAGCATTAATTAATAAAGAAATTGATAATATTAACCTTAATTTGCTTTGAAAATATAACAAACTACTCCTAGGCTCTTTACTCCAAGGAAAACTTTGGAAATAAAAAGTTAATTCCCTCATGATATATGAAAAGAATTAAATATCGTGGATCACAAAAGAGAACCAAAAAATTACTTAAAGTAGATCGAAGAGAGTAGAAAATAATTTGGGATATAATTAGTTAATAATAAGGATAAAATAAAATAAAATTAAATTTTTTCTTGATTTGCTAATATGGATAAATAAAAGTAAAATATATATTTGGTATACTGAACAAATAAGAGTTGATATTTTTTTCCGTTTGACCAAAAATTAGAACAAAAAGCTAACATGAGAAGTTTTAGGATCACAATCCATATAACAATGAAAATGTCAAAATTGGACCCAACAATAATATAGTACTCAAATTGCATCTAAATCTAGATATAAAAGAATCTTCTCTTCCACCAAATCTTCACTATACAACCTTCAAATTCCCATCTTTGGAAAGAGAAAAAGGCAAAAAAGTCTCTCTCTTCCATTGCAACAACTCAGAATGACACCTCCTCAAATCTCTTCTTCATCTCAATCCCTTCTTGAAGATGAAGAACAACCCAACACCCCCAAAACCCCAACCCCCACCCCCACAAAAAAATCCATGAAATTAGCTCTAATCCCACTTATATTCATAATCTTTTTTGAGGTTTCTGGTGGGCCTTATGGTGCAGAAGCAGCAATTGGTGCAGCTGGTCCTTTACTAGCAATTCTTGGATTTTTAATCTTCCCATTTATTTGGAGTGTACCTGAAGCTCTTGTTACAGCTGAACTTGCCACTACTTTCCCAGGTAATGGTGGATTTGTCATTTGGGCTGATAAAGCCTTTGGCCCATTTTGGGGTTCTTTAATGGGCTCGTGGAAATTACTTAGTGCTGTTTGTAACTTAGCTTCTTATCCAGTTCTTTGCTTAGATTATATTAAGTTGGTTTTTCCTATTCTTTCTTCTGGTTTTCCTAGGTATATTGCTATTTTCTTGATCACTATGTTCTTGTCATTCTTGAATTATTTAGGTTTGTCTATAGTTGGTTACACTGCTGTTGTACTAGGTGTACTTTCCCTTTGTCCATTTTGGTTAATTACCTTATTTTCAATTCCCAAGATTGATCCTAGTAGATGGTTAAGTTTAGGCCAAAAGGGTGTTAAAAAAGATTGGAACTTGTTCTTTAATACCCTTTTTTGGAACTTGAATTTTTGGGATAATGCTAGTACTTTAGCTGGTGAAGTTGAACAACCTCAAAAGACATTTCCTAAAGCCCTTTTTTCAGCTGGAATTGTTACATGTTTTAGTTATGTGTTACCCCTTTTGGGCACTACTGGAGCTGTGCCATTGGAACAAGGTAAATGGACTGATGGTTATTTTGCCAATTTGGCTGCTATGATTGCTGGGAATTGGTTGAAATATTGGATGGAACTTGGAATTGTGTTGTCAGTTATTGGTTTATATGAGGCTCAATTGAGTAGTTGTGCTTACCAAATTCTTGGAATGGCTGAAATGGGGTTGTTGCCTCGAGTTTTCGGTGTAAGATCAGAATGGTTTAACACACCTTGGATTGGAATTTGTGTACCAACATTAGTAGCATTGGTTGTGTCATACTTGACATTTGCAGACATCGTATCATCTGTGAATTTCTTGTATAGTCTTGGGATGTTGCTCGAATTCGCGTCGTTTTTGTGGTTGAGAAGGAAAATGCCTAATGCTAAAAGACCATATCAAGTGCCATTGTCAATGCCAGGACTATTGGTTATGTGTTTTGTTCCTTCTTGTTTTCTGGTTTATGTTATGGTTGTTGCTCATAGGACTGTGTATATAGTCAGTGCATTGCTCACTGTTTTTGCCATTGCTTGGTACTTTTTCATGGAGTTTTGTAAAACCAGAATGTGGTTTGGTTTTGAAAGTGCTCAAGACAAGGTTGATGATGAGGATTTGTAATTTAAATTGGAAATAATTGTTGGTTTGAATTTGTTTATTGTTTTTGATGTATGTAGGATTTAAGTTATACGTGTAGTGTTAGTATTGTATTCTATTATTGTTAGATTTTTTTTAGTATTACTTGTTATTCCTTTCGCTTCGTTTTCTTACTGTCTTGTTGTTGTTACTGGTTGGTGCTACTGCTTTTCTTTGTGTCTTTTGTGAGCTAAAGATCTATCGGAAACAACCTCTCTACCTAGAGGCGTATCTTATGTACTCTTAGAGGCTTGTAGCTAGATGTCATGTATACAGATACTTGTGTGGCCTTGTCAGCCTACGTTATAAGTATATAATGGATCACATTGGTATTATAGGCCCATATGTCTTATGTATAAGTTGGTATTTCATGTTGTATTTTACTTATCTCATGGCAGCTCTCCAGCTCAGTTATTTATAATAGTATGATACGAAAAGATACGTTATGTTGGTACTCGTTTGAGTAAGGTACCGGGTGCCCATCGCGGCCCATCGGTTTGGGTCGTGACAAAAGTGGTATCAGAGCAGTTCTGTCCTAGGGAGTCTACAAGTCGTGTCTAGTAGAGTCTTGTTTATGGGTGTGTCGTGCACCACACTTATAAGTAGGAGGCTACATGGCATTTAGGACTGTCACTCTTCCTTCTTATCGAAAGTTATGGGTTCAGTTGAACCCGTCCCCAGAACACCACATCCGCCCCTGTCTCTACCTTCAAGGTAAGGGTAAGGTCTACGTATACACTACCCTTCCCAGATCCCACTTGTGGGGTTACACTAGTTTTTTTTTTTTTTTTTTTTTTTGTGCACTAATAGTTTAACCAACTATAGTTATTATCCTGTTTTTCGAGTTACCATAGCAAATTTCTTATGAAGACTTACCTATTATTGTAGATCAAGTTAAGTGTTGTTGCGCAACATATTTATACACTGTCAGTCTGTCACTGTACAAAGTTTAAACTCTTAATATTAACTTGCATCTTGCTGATGTTTCCTAGACACGTGGCCACTCTGCCATTTTTTTGCCCATCTTATGCTATATAGTAATAGATTATGCTCATCACGAGGGAATAAGTAAAGGGAAATACATACTATTGAATATATTGAGTGATTCCAATAAATATTAAATAAAGGCACAAGTGGAGAAGAGGAATAGCCAGTTTTGATATTGCTTGAAATTTGAATCGCACCATTGTTCTGCTTGCGGACAAGAAATGCGCAGAATACAAGCAAATCACGTGTTGTAGGGCATTTTGATAATAAAAAGAACGTATTAAATATATCTTTTGTTCTGTTTCTTAATTCTTTGTTTGGTGTGGGGGGAGGGGGAGTAATTCCGCCTATCGGTCTCAAGCCCGGACAAAGAAGGATTGTAATTAGTGTAAAAGTTGTCAATTCAAGATGAATCCTCATACATCAAAAATGTACTCCCTCCGTTTCAATTTAGATGAGTTAGTTTAATTCGACACGGAGTTTACAAAAAGAAAAAAAGACTTTTGAAACTTGTGGTCTTAAAAGCTTAAGGAGTAAAAGCTTTGTTGAGCCATGACATTTGTATGGTTATAAAAACTTCTCATTTAGGGTAAAATGAGTAAAATGAAGTGTTTAAAAGTGAATTATTTTCAATTGTATAAATGTGTCATTCTTTTTGAAACAGACTAATAAAAAAAATATGTCATCTAAATTAAAAACAGACGGAGTAATTATTATTGATGTCAGGGAGTCTGGAAGTGTAGGATAAGAGAAAGGAAAAAAAGTGTGCATATTTTACATTCGGTAGCCAAAAAAAATATAAAATTAATATAATTTTTGTATCAAATATATATATATATATGTATATATGACTATTATTTTGATAGTGACTATACAATGTCATTTTCCAAACCTAATCCACGACACAGCCTCGGGCCTTTAGCATGTTTACTATAGGAACGTGGGGGATGTTTTTCATCCTAAATAATCATTTATAAAAACTAAATACGTATTCTAGGCATGTTAGACTAATTTTAAGTAATATTGGTAAAATAATGGTATACTGTTTTACTTCACAATTTTATAAGCTTGAAATTACTTAAACTCTAATTACATGCGTGGACCGAACTAAGGTAATAAAATGAATTTTAGTTGTTAAACTAAAAACTAGAAGTTCGAAAATGTGCGAATTTGATTCTTGTTTAAGTGGTGGGGAATAGAGAACTAATATTTTGAGGAATTCAAAATTAGACTGGATTAATATCAAACTTTCTCTCTTAAATTGTTTTTCCATTTGAGTAATCATTGTTATGGCTTATGAGAAACATAATAAAAGTCCACAATAGGTGCAAGTGAATTACGAGGAACGTAATTGAAAAAAAAAGCATTAAAAAATTATTTATTAATCTTCAAAAATGCAAGTTGATTCCAATATAATGTGTAGGTCTTTTCCAACAAGAAGTTGATCCCAAGTGCAATTATTCAACATTAATTGAAATACAATACATATCAAACTTTTATTACAAACAAAATAAAGTTTCACATTACAAGAAGATAAATGAATTAGGAAAAACATTAGCTTAATTAGTATAAAAAAAAATATTAGTTATTTTTCCAACACAACCATCTTTTTTTAATTAATCTTAGCAAAATCAACAGTTTCTTTCCCATCATGAGCTTTTCTAAAGAAATGCTTGACATAATCTGAGTATAAAACTTGCTTATAAATTGCCTTCTCTCCATTCTTAACCACTTCTGGCAAAGGACCAATCAAATCATTAGGTTTAGGATTTACAAAAATAGGCACTGAAATCCTATTATTGCATCCGTTAGCCATAACTCGATGCTCAATACTCTTGTATTTTCCATTACTCATAATTTGCAAAGCATCTCCAATATTAATCACAATTGCTCCATCAATTGGTGGGATATGAACCCAAGAATTACTGTCCAATTTTTTCACGTAAAGTCCTCCAATATTATCTTGAAGAAGAATGGTTAGTGTTGAAACATCAGAATGACGACCTACTCCCACTGTTAATTCAGGATTAGGACATTTAGGATAGTAATTAAGATTAATTCTCTTTGAACCCATTAGAAGTGATTCTTTAGTTTGATCTATCTCATTTATGTTTAGTCCTTTCATAAGTGCCTTCAAAAGCTTCTTGATTACAATTTCAGAGTTTCTCAAGAATTCTAGTGCTTCATCCCTGCAAGAAAAATACACCATTAAGCCAATGTGTAACAAATTTTTAATCTCGTTTTAAAAAGAATGATATTTTTCTATATTTAAAAATAATTTAACTTTAAACTTTCTATTATACCCCTAATGAGATGATTTATAGATATATAAATATGCATGACCTATTTTAGACCAGAGGTTTCAAAAGTTTTTTCGTTCTTTTTAAAACTCTGTACCTAATCAAATATCATCACATAAATATATCTTTTTAAATCTTCAACTCTTCTTTTTCTTAGTAGTTTTTGGACATAAAATTGTGAATTTTGAAAAAAAAAATTATATTTGGAGTTAAGTTGAAAAATAATATTTAAAATTTAAAATTAGGTTTGGACATACAATGCACTCGAAAAAATATTGTAGCTTTATGAGTGAGGAAACAAAATTTACGAAATTTTTTAAAAAGTGGTCAAAACAACTTTTTGATTTTTGAAAAACTCATTTTCGAAAAATCTCCAAAAATTACAAAATTTATGGACAGACACATTTTGGGAAAAAATTCGAGTGTAATAAATCAAAATGTCAAATATGTGTTGAGTCTAAGTTTGTAAAACATCCTTATAAGTCTATTGAAAGGAATTCAAATCCTTTAGACTTAATTCATATTGACATTTGTGATATGAAGTCGACATTTGTGTAAAAAAGTATTTTATTATTTTTATTGACGATTGCACTCGATATTGTTATGTTTATTTGCTTAATAGTAAGGATGAAGCAATTGAAGCATTTAAGCAATACAAGAATGAAGTGGAGAATCAATTGAATAAAAAAATCAAAATGATTAGAAGTGATATGGGTTGAGAATATGAATCTCCGTTTGCAGAAATATGTTCGGAATATGGAATTATCCATCAAACTACTGCACCTTACACACCTCAATCCAATGGAATTGCGAAAAGAAAAAATCGAACATTAAAGGAAATGATGAATTCTTTATTAATAAGTTCCGGATTACCGCAGAGTTTATGGGGCGAAGCTATCCTTACAGCTAACCGAATACTCAACAGAGTACCCCACAGCAAAATGTAATCTATTCCATATGAAAAATAGAAAGGAAGAAAATCCAACTTGAAATATTTCAAAGTGTGGGGGTGTCTAGCAAAGGTACAAGTTCCTTTACCTAAAAGGGTTAAAATCGGACAAAAAACTGTTGATTGCGTTTATATTGGATATGCTACAAACAGTAAAGCATGTCGGTTTTTGGTTCATAAATCCGATAATCCCGAAATTCACGTTAATACGGTAATGGAATCAGATAATGCTGTGTCACAACTCGAAATTTTCGACCGACAGGACCGTGATGGCGCCTAACATTTCACTTGCTAGGCAAGCCAACGTTAGAGAATCATTAAACCAATTCCTTATTTTCATCCGGTAAATAATAATAATTAATTAAAATAAAATATAATAAGTGCGGAATATCATAAAACTATATTAATTACTACCACCCGGATCTGGAGTCATAATTCACGAGCATTCTAGAATTTACTACAAGTAATAGTCTGAAAGAAATACAACTGTCTGAATGAAAGAAAACAGTAGGACATAAAAAGATAGACGGGGACTTCAAGGTGTGTGAACGCCGACAGATCTACCTTGAGTCTCCGGACAACGGACCAATAGCAAAACTCGATCAACCTGAGCCGGTATCAAAATCTGCAAAGAAAGTGCAGAGTGCAGCATCAGTACAACTGACCCCATGTACTGGTAAGTGTCGAGCCTAACCTCGACGAAATAGTGACGAGGCTAAGGCAAGGCACCTACAATCAACCTATACAATTTAACAGTGTATACACAAATAACAGGAATGAAGAGCTAAACAGAAAATGTCGGGAGGGAAAACATACTGAGGAGAATGCAAGACAAAGAACTACAACAAAATGATAACCAGAGCAGTCAATATACCATGAATCAACAGGAATAGTGAATACAGTAAAGAAAAATGCGCGGCATCACCCTTCGTGCTTTTACTATCAATCTCACCATAAAATTAATAGAAACGGCATGGCATCACCCTTCGTGCTTTTATTCTCACAATATGGCACGGCATCACCCTTCGTGCATTAACACTCACAATATGGCACGGCATCACCCTTCGTGCATTAACTCTCACTATATGGCACGACATCACCCTTCGTGCACTAATACTCACAATATGGCACGGCATCACCCTTCGTGCATTAACACTCTCCCTTACCATAATGCAATGCATAAATAACTACAGGGAGATAGAATAACAAGTACAAACTTTACTTCAATATTTGGCTCCATAATATCAATCTCAACTTGAAATAAAACTCAATTATCACTAGAAAATTTCCGTAAACATGATAAGAACGATAATTTGAACAACACTAGTAAAACACGTAGCAATTTGGCATAGGAATGAGACAATATCAGAAAAACAGAGAAACATGGAAAAACAGGTAAATTGGCGGCGCATAGGTACTCGTCACCTCACATATATGCCGCTCACATGAATGTCACTTAGCAAATAATCTAAGGTTCCTAATTTTCTCAAGTCAGGGTTAGACACAATACTTACCTCGCTCCTAAAGCCACTTAATTCTCAATTACAGCGTTTCCTTTGGAATTCACCTCCAAATCACTCGCATCTATTAAAATATGACTCAATAATATCAAATATTTCTAAAGGAATCAATTATATTGTATAAATTTATTTTTCCTCCAAAAAGTCGAAAACATCGACCCCGGGTCCGCTTGGTCAAAATCCGAGGTTCGGACCAAAATCTTTTTACCCATTCACCCCCGAGCCCTAATATGTAATTAATTTTGGAATCCGACCTCAAATTGAGGTCTAAATCCCCAAATTCCCGAAATCCCTATTTTCTACCCTAACCCCTAATTCTACCATGAAAACTCTAGATTTTAAGTTGAAAATTCAAGAAATATAATGGGTAATTGAAAAAAAATAGTTTAGTATCACTTACCAACAATTTGGGGAAGGAATGACTCTTGAAAAATCGCCCCTCACCGTTTGGTTTTTGAGAAAATGAGTTTTTTTGCAAAATTCTCGTTTTGGATTCTGTTAAGTGCTGGGCAACAATGTTCATCTTGTTTGCGAGAGCACTGTCGCGTTCGCGAAGGGTACTGGCTGCCAAGCCTTCGCGTTCGCGAGACCCATCTCGTGTTCGCGATGATCACTCCCCCCTGGACTTCGTGTTCGCACTGAAGGAACGACCACCCCCCATCCCCAGGTCCCCACATGCTTCGCGTTCGCGTTGAGCCGGTCGCGTTCGTGAAGGGTAAATCCCCCATTACTTCACGTTCGCGAAGAAGCAGTCTCAGCCTCATTAGGTTACTCTTCGCGTTCGGGAGAGGACCTTCGCGAACGCGAAGAAGGACATGACACACACCAGAATCTGCAGAAACCAGATTTTTTTCCCAAGTCCAAACCATCCCGTGGCCTATCCGAAACTCACCCGAGCCCTCGGGGCTCCAAACCAAACATGCACACAAGTATAAAAATATCATACGAACTTGCTCGCGCGATCAAATCGCCAAAATAATATCTAGAACTCTAAATTTAGCACCAAATCAAATGAAATTCTCAAGAACACTTTAAAACTTCTAATTTCTCAACTGGACGTCCGAATCATGTCAAATCAACTCCATTTCTCACCAAATTTCACAGACATGCCTTAAATATCATATTGAACATGTATTAGGCATCAAAAATTCATAACTCAAGCTAGGGACCTCTAAATTCGATTCCGGGCATACGCCCAGGTCCCATAATTCGATACGGACCCACCAGGACTGTCAAAGCATGGATCCGGGCCCGTTTACCAAAAATATTGACCGAAGTCAATTAAAATTAACTTTTAAGGCAAAAATTCTTATTTTTATTAGTTTTCGACATAAAAGCTTTTCGAAAACCTGCCCGGACTGCGCATGCAAATCGAGAATGGTAAAAATGAGATTTTTAAGGCTTAAGAGCGCAGATTCGAGTTCTTAAATATAAGATGACCTTTTGATTCATCACATTCTCCACCTCTAAAATAACTGTTCGTCCTCAAACGGACATAGAAAAATACCTGGCCTGGTGAAAAGGTGGGTATATCTACTCCGCATATCGGATTCGGACTCCCAAGTAGCTGCCTCAATAGGATGACCTCTCCACTGCACTCGAACTGAAGGGTAACTCTTTGACCTCAACTAACGTACTTGCCGGTCTAGAATGGCCACCGGCTCCTCCTCGTAAGTCAAATCCTTATACAACTGGACAGAGCTAAAATCTAACACGTGGGATGGGTCACCATGATATTTTCGTAGCATAGACACATGGAATACCGGATGAACTGAGGATAACCCTGGAGGCAACGCAAGTTTATAAGCTACGTCCCCCATTCTCTTGAGGATCTCAAATGGCCTGATATACCTAAGGCTCAACTTGCCCTTCTTCCCAAATCTCATAACACCCTTCATGGGCGATACCCGAAGCAATATTCTTTCTCCAACCATGAATGCAATATCACGAACTTTACGGTCCGCATAACTCTTTTGCCCAGACTGAGCTGTACGAAGTTGATCCTGTATAATCTTGACCTTGTCCAAGGACTCCTAAACTAAGTCTATACCTAATAACCGAGCCTCTCCTGGCTCAAACCACCCAACTGGCGACCTACACCGCCTACCATACAATGCCTCATAGGGAGCCATCTGAATGCTCGACTGGTAGCTGTTATTGTAGGCAAACTCTGCTAACGGTAAAAATTTATCCCAAGAACCTCCAAAGTCAATAACACAGGCGCAAAGCATATCCTCTAAGATCTGAATAGTACGCTCGGACTGCCCGTCCGTCTGAGGATGAAATGCTGTGCTCAACTCAATTCGCATACCCAACTCACGCTGAACTGCCTTCCAAAAGTGCGAGGTAAATTGCGTACCTCGATGAGAAATGATAGACACGGGCACACGTGAAGACGAACGATCTCACGAATATAAATCTCTGCCAACCGCTCCAAGGAATAGGTAACTGCCATAGGAATGAAATGCGCTGACTTAGTCAGGCTGTCCACAATGACCCAAACTGCATCGAATTTCCTCTGAGTCTATGGGAGTCCAACAACAAAGTCCATAGTGATACGCTCCCACTTCCACTCAGGAATATCTAACCTATGAAGTAAACCACCAGGTCTCTGATGCTCACACTTTACCTGCTGGCAATTTATGCAACGAGCTACATAGGCAACTATGTCTTTCTTCATTCGCCTCCACTAATAATGCTGCCTCAAGTCCTGATACACCTTGGCGGCGCCCAGATGAATAGAATATCGGGAATTATGGGACTCCTCAAGGATCAACTCACGAAGTCCATCCATATTAGGCACACAAATACGACCCTGCATCCTCAAAACTCCGTCATTTCCAACAGTAACCTGCTTCGCACCACCATGCCACACTGTGTCTTTAAGGACAAGTAAATGAGGATCGTCATCCTGCCGATCTCTGATGCGCTCAAACAAGGAAAACCGAGCGACTGTACAAGCTAGAACACGGCTGTGCTCAGAAATATCTAACCTCACGAACTGGTTGGCCAAGGCATGAACATCCAATGCAAGTGGTCTCTCACCAACTGGAATATATGCAAGGCTACCGATACTAACTGACTTTCTACTTAAAGCATCGACCACCACATTTGCATTCCCGGGATGATACAATATGGTGATATCATAGTCTTTCAATAGCTCCAGCCACCTCCTCTGCCTCAAAGTGAGTTCCTTCTTCTTGAACAAATACTGCAAGCTCCGATGATCAGTGAATACCTCACATGGCACGCCGTAAAGATAGTGCCTCCAAATCTTCAGCGCGTGAACAATGGTTGCCAGCTCGAGATCATGAACATGGTAATTCTTCTCATGAACCTTCAGCTACCGTGAAGAATATGCAATAACCTTGCCACCCTGCATCAATACCGCACCCAGACCAATACGAGATGCGTCACAATATACTTTATAGGATCCTGAACCTGTGGGTAACACCAATACCGGTGCGGTAGTCACTTCTGAAAGCTCACTTCACACTCGTCTGACCACCTGAACGGGGCACCCTTCTGGGTCAATCTGGTCAACGGGGCTGCTATGGATGAAAACCCCTCCACAAATTGACGGTAATAGCCTGCCAAACCCAGGAAACTACGGATCTCTGTAGCCGACGTGGGTCTAGGCCAATTTTGGACTGCCTCAATCTTCTTGGGATCCACCTGAATACCCTCTGCTAATACAACGTGACCTAAGAAAGCAACTGAACTCAACCAAAACTTGTATTTTGAGAACTTAGCATATAACTAGCTGTCTTTCAGAGTCTAAAGAACGATCCGAAGGTGCTGATCATGCACCTCTCGACTGTGGGAGTAGATCAAGATATCATCAATAAACACAACCACAAAGGAATCCAAATAGGGTTTGAACACCCGGTTCATCAAATCCATGAATGTTGCCGGGGCATTTGTCAGCCCAAATGACATCACTAGAAATTCATAATGCCCATACCGAGTCCGAAAAGCTGTCTTAGGAACATCGGATGCCCTAATCTTCAACTGATGGTAGCCAGATCTCAAATCAATCTTTGAAAATACCTTGGCACCCTGAAGCTGATCAAATAAATCATCAATCCGAAACAATGGATATTTGTTCTTGGTGGTGACTTTGTTCAACTGCCGATAATCTATACACATCCTCATCAATCCATATTTCTTCTTCACAAACAACACAGGTGCACCCCAGGGCGATACACTAGGTCTAATGAAGCCCTTATCAAGCAAATCTTACAACTGCTCCTTCAATTCTTTCAACTCTGGAGGGGCCATGCGATATGGCGGAATGGAAATAGGCTGAGTGTCCGGAGCCAAATCAATGCAGAAATCAATATCCTTGTCGGGTGGCATCCCCGACAGGTCTGTAGGAAACACCTCTGGAAACTCACGAACAACCGGCACCGAATCTATGGAAGGAACCTCCGCACTAGAATCGCGGACATAAAGCCAAATAAGCTAGACACCCCTTCTCGACCATATGCCGAGCCTTCACATAAGAGATAACCCTGCTGGCAGAATGGCCAAGATTTCCTCTCCACTCTAATCGAGGCACCCTTGCAAGGTTAAGGTTATCGTCTTGGCATGACAATCTAATATAGCATGATAAAGTGACAGCCAATCCATATCCAGTATGACATCAAAATCAACCATGTCGAGAAGTAGAATATCTACACGAGTCTCAAGATTCCCAATGGTGACCACACACGAACGATAAACACGATTTACAACAATAGAATCTCCAACTGGTGTGGACGCATACACAGGAGCACTCAAAGAATCACGGAGCACAACCAAATAGGAAGCAAAATAGGACGACACATAGGAGTAAGCAGATCCCGGATCAAATAGAGTTGAAGCATCTCTACTGCAAACTGAAACAGTACTTGTGATAACAACGTCAGATGACTCAGCCTCAGGCCTGGCTGGGAAAGCATAACACCGGGCTGGGCCCTACCACCTTGAACTACGTCCCTGGGATGACCTCTAGCTGGCCGGTCTCCATCTCTAACGGCCTGACCTCCACCTCTAACTGTCTGGCCCCTACCTCTGGCTGCCTGACCTCTGCCTCTGGCTGGCTGAGCAGGTGATGCAACAACTGGTGCCGGGACCATGGCATGAGAACTTTGATGCTGTGAGTTGCCCGTTGCCCGAGGGCAAAATCTGGCAATGTGCCTTCGATCACCACAAGTATAACATAGCCTCGGTTGCTATGACTGCTGACCCTGAAACTGAACCTGGCGACCTGAATAACCACCCTAATAACTCTTGAGTGGAGGTGCACTAATAGGAGCTGGTGGTGCACTCTAGGCTAGCTGGTCGGAATAATGCATATGAGGGCCACGACTACTTGAGGCACCGTGGGATGCCTGGGGCGCTGAATGAAATGGCCTGGGAGGATGGCCTCTACCAAAAGTACTCCTGCCTCTAGATGAGGCACCGCTGAACTCACCGGAATGACGAGGCCTCTTGTCAGACCCCTGACCTCCCTGAGTAAGAAGCATCTCGACTCGTCTAGCGACATTAGCAGCCACCTGAAAAGAAATCTCACTCCCAGTCTCCTTAGCCATCTGCAATCAGATAAGCTGAGCAAGTCCATCAATAAACCTCCTCACCCTCTCTCTTTCGGTGGGAAGCAGAAGAATAGCATGACGGGCCAAATCTACAAAACGGGTCTCATACTGAGTAACCGTCATACCGCCCTGCTGGAGACGCTCAAACTGACGGCGACGCTCCTCTCTCAATGTGATAGGCAGAAACTTCTCTATAAAGAGCTGAGAGAACTGGTCCCAAGTAAGAGCAGGCGACCAAGCTGGTCTGGTCAACAAGTAATCTCTCCACCATTTCTTGGCGGAACGAGTCATCTGAAATGCAGCAAAATCGACCCCATTGGACTCCACTATACCCATGCTCCGTAGAACCTAGTGACAACTGTCAAGATACTCCTGGGGTCCTCTGAAGGGGCACCACTAAAGTGAACAGGAAAGAGCTTGGTAAACTTGTCTAATATCCATAAAGCCTCAGAAGACATAGCTAGCCCATCTCCGACCTATGCCGTAATAACCGGCTGAACTAATCCGATTGGCTGAGCTGCTAGAGCCTGATACTGGGGAGCTATCTGCTCCGGAGCGGGAGTGGTAGGAGTCTGGGCTCCTCTTTCAGCCTGAGAGACTACTGGTGCCATGGGAAATGCGCCAATCTGGGCCACACTCTCCATAAGGCCCACCAAACGGACCAAAGCGTCTTGAAGTATTAGGGTAGCAATGAACCCCTCCGGAACCTGAGTTGGTCCGACAGGAACAGTCTGGGCTGGAACCTCCTAGTCAATCTCTATCTGAGGCTCCACTGCTGGGGCTGCTGCTCGGGCCCTAGGCTGAGCCCTGCCCCTGCCTCAGCCTTGACCTCTGCCACGCGTAGGCGCTGTCACTGGAGTGAGGAAGTGGTACGTGTTCTCGCCATCTACGAGATAATAAAAGTAGAAGAGTTCAATCAGTATTGAGAAAGCAAAACCGCACAACAAGGAAGAATAGAAGTGACACTTGTTCCTAAACTTCATAGCCTCTGAAAGATAAGCACAGACGTCTCCGTACCGATCCTCCAGACTCTACTAAGATTGCTCGTGAATTGTGAGACCTAGGCAACCTAGTGCTCTGATACCAACTGTCATGACCCGAAATTTTTCACCGACGGGACCGTGACAGTGCCTAACATTTCACTTGTCAGGCAAGCCAACGTTAGAGAATCATTAAACCAATTCCTTATTTCTATCAGGTAAATAACAATAATTAACTAAAATGAAATATAATAAGTGCGAAATATCATAAAACTGTATTAATTACTACCACCCGGATCTGGAGTCACAATTCACGAGCATTCTAGAATTTTTTACAAGTCTGAAAGAAATACAACTGTCTGAATGAAAGAAAATAGTAGGACATAAAAAGATAGATGGGGACTTTAAGGTCTGTGAACGCCGACATATCTACCTTGAGTCTCCGGACAGCGGACCAATAGCAAATCTCGATCAACCTGAGCCGGTATCAAAATCTGCACAGAAAGTGCAGAGTGCAACATCAGTACAACCGACCCCATGTACTGGTAAGTGTCGAGCCTAACCTCGACGAAGTAGTGACGAGGCTAAGGCAAGGCACCTACAATCAACCTGTACAATTTAACAGTGTATAAGCAAATAATAGGAATGAAGAGTTAAACAGGAAATATCGGGAGGGGAAACATACCGAGGGGAATACAAGATAAAGAATTACAACAAAATGATCACCGGAGCAGTCAATATACTATGAATCAATAGGAATAGTGAATACAGTAAAGAAAAATGCGCGGCATCACCCTTCATGCTTTTACTCTCAATATCACCATAATATTAATAGAAACGGCACGACATCACCCTTCGTGCTTTTACACTCATATCATGTCACGACATCACCCTCCGTGCATTAACACTCACAATATGGCACGGCATCCCCCTTCGTGCATTAACTCTCACAATATGGCACGGCATCACCCTTCGTGCATTAATACTCATAATATGGCAGGACATCACTCTTCGTGCATTAACACTCTCCTTTACCATAATGCAATGCATAAATAACCACATGGAGATAGAATAACAAGTATAAACCTTACTTCAACATTTGGTTCCATAATATCAATCTCGACTTGAAATAAAACTCAATTATCACCAGAAAATTTCCGTAAACATGATAAGAACGATAATTTGAACAACACTAGTAAAACACGTAGCAATTTGGCATAGGACTGAGACAATATCAGAAAAATAGAGAAACAGAGAAACATGGAAAAACAGGTAAATTGGCTGCACATAGTTACTCGTCACCTCACATATACGCCGCTCACATGAATGTCACGTAGCAAATAATCTAAAGTTCCTAATTCCCTCAAGTCAGGGTTAGACACAATACTTACCCCGCTCTGAAAGCCACTTAATTCTCAATTACAGCTTTTCCTTTGGAATTCACCTCCAAACCACTCGTATCTATTCAAAAATAACTCAATAATATCAAATATTGCTAAAGGAATCAATTATATTGCATAAATTAAATTTTCCAATTTTTTCTCCAAAAAGTCAAAATAATCGACCCCGGACCCGCTTGGTCAAAACCCGAGGTTCGGACCAAAATCTTTTTACCCATTCACCCAGAGCCCTAATATGTAATTAGTTTTGGAATCCGGCCTCAAATTGAGGTCTAAATCCCCAAACTCCCGAAATCCCTATTTTCTACCCTAACCCCAAACTCCCGAAATCCCTATTTTCTACCCTAACCCCTAATTCTACCATGAAAACTCTAGATTTTAGGTTGAAAATTCAAGATATGTAATGGGTAATTGAAAGAAAATAGTTTAGAATCACTTACCAACAATTTGGGGATGGAATGACTCTTGAAAAATCGCCCCTCACCGTTTGGTTTTTGAGAAAATGAGTTTCTTTGGCAAAATTCCCATTTTGGATTCTGTTAAGTGCTGGGCGACAATGTTAATCGCGTTCACGAAGGGTACTGGATGCCAAGCCTTCGCGTTCGCGAGACCCAGCTTGCGTTCGCGATGATCACTCCCCTCTGGCCTTCGCGTTCGCAAGGAATGGCTCGCGTTCGCGCTGAAAGAACGACCAACCCCCCCCCCCCGGGTCCGCACATGCTTCGCGTTCGCATTGAGCCGGTCGCATTCGCAAAGGGTAAATCCCCCATCACTTCGCGTTCGCGACCAGGCCTTCGCATTCGCGAAGAAGAAGTCTCAGCCTCATCAGGTTACTCTTCGCGTTCACGAGAGGACCTTCGCGAACGCGAAGGACATGACAGACACCAGAATCTGCAAAAACCAGATTTTTTTTCCCATGTCCAAAACATCTCATGGCCTATCCGAAACTCATTCGAGCCCTCGGGGCTCCAAACCAAACATGCACACAAGTCTAAAAACATCATACGAACTTGCTCGCGCGATCAAATCGCCAAAATAACACCTAGAACTCTAAATTTAGCACCAAATCAAATGAAATTCTCAAGAACACTTTAAAACTTCTAATTTCTCAACTGAACGTCCGAATCACGTCAAATCAACTCCATTTCTCACTAAATTTCACAGACATGCCTTAACTATCATAATGAATCTGTACCGGACTTCGGAACCAAAATACAGATCCGATACTAACAATGCCAAATATCAATCAATTCTTAAAAATAAATAATTTCCAAATTTTTAATTTTCATCAAAAATTCATAACTTAAGCTAGGGACCTCCAAATTCGATTCCGGGTCTACGCCCAGGTTCCATAATTCGATACGGACCCACCGGGACCATCAAAGCACGAATCCAGACCCGTTTACCAAAAATGTTGACCAAAGTCAACTAAAAGTAACTTTTAAGGCAAAAATTCTTATTTTCATTAGTTTTCGATATAAAAGCTTTCCGAAAACCTGCCCGGACTGCGCACGTAAATCGAGGAGGGTAAAAATGAGATTTTTAAAGTTTAAGAGTGCAGATTCGAGTTTTAAAACATAAGATGACCTTTTGGGTCATCACATGCTGAATTCTTTGAAAGCATCAATCCGTATAAAACTGAATGCAAGTCGTTAAGTGAAAGACCTAAACGACCTCGAGAAGAACCAAAGGAAAATACTCCAAGTATAGAAGAACGAAGGAGTAGCAAACGTCAAAGAACATCTACTTCCTTTGGACCAGATTTTGTGACATTCTTGCTTGAAAGTGAGCCTCAAACTTTTAAAGCAGCTATGTCATCTTCTGGTTCGGCGTTTTGAAAAAAGGCAGTCAATAGTGAGATTCAATCAATTTTGGATAACCATATATGGGAATTGGTAGATCTTCGTCCGGGAAATAAGCCTTTAGGTTCGAAATGGATCTTTAAACGGAAAGTGAAAGCTAATGGCACTATTGACAAATATAAGGCAAGACTTGTTGTCAAAGGTTATAGACAAAATGAAGGCCTTGATTACTTTGACACTTACTCGCCAGTAACGAGGATAACATCTATTAGGGTGTTAGTAGCACTAGCGGCTGTGTATGGTCTTGAAATCCATCAAATGGATATTAAAACAACTTTCTTAAATGGAGAATTAGAGGAAGAGATTTACATGGAACAACCTGAGGGTTTTGTGGTTCATGGTAAAGAAAAGAAAGTGTGCAAACTTGTTAAGTCGCTCTATGGACTTAAACAAGCACCCAAACAATGGCATGCCAAATTTGACCAAACAATGTTGGCAAATGGGTTTAAAATCAACGAGTGCGACAAATGTGTTTACATTAAAAACACTCTAGGTCATGAAGTCATTGTTTGTTTATATGTTAATGACATGTTGATAATGAGCAAAAATATGGCAGATATAAATGCTACTAAACGCATATTGGCTAGCAAATTCGATATGAAAGACTTAGGAGCTGCTGATGTGATCTTAGGAATCAGAATTCACAAGACTCCACAAGGTCTAGCATTATCAAAGTCTCACTACATTGAAAAGGTACTTGATAAGTTCAAGTATTTGGATTTCAAAATTGCCAAGACTCTAATTGACGTGAGTTATGCACTTCAAAAGAATGAAGGTGAAAGTGACTCACAACTGGACTATGCAAGAGTATTGGGAAGTTTGATGTATATCATGAATTGCACGCGACCAGATATAGCATGTGCTATTAGTAAACTGAGTCGGTTTACAAGTAATCCCAATCACATATATTGGATGGCAATGAATCGAGTTTTGGGGTATCTCAAACATACCCAAAATTATGCTTTGCATTATAACAAATATCCCTCCGTGATCGAGGGATATAGTGATGCAAATTGGATCACTGGATCATCTGAAGTTAAATCCACGAGTGGATATGTTTTCACAATTGGGGGTGGAGCAGTGTTTTGGAAATCATCCAAACAAACGTGCATCGCCCGTTCTACAATGGAATCTGAATTCATTGCTTTAGATAAGGCTGGTGAAGAAGTTGAATGGCTCCGGAATTTCTTGGAAGATATTCTATTTTGGCCCAAACCTTTGGCACCTATTTGTATACATTGTGATAGTCAAGCGGCAATAGGCAGGGCAGGGAGCGTTATGTATAACGAAAAATCTCGTCATATACGACGGAGACACAATACCGTTAGACAACTACTCTCTAGTGGTGTTATCACAATTGACTACATAAAGTCAAGAGATAACGTGTCGGATCCACTTAAAAAAGGCCTTTCTAGAGAGGCAGTTGAAAGATCATCAAAGGGAATGGGGTTAAGGTCTAGGACAAGTCATCATAGCGGTAACTCTACCTAGCAGACTGGAGATCCCATGAGCTAGGTTCAAAGAGATCAAACAAAGTTATGAATGACGGTTCAACATTGTCAAATAACTCAACCCATTCTCGTGATGAAGACAATGTTCAGAAATCGAGGTAAAGTATTAAGGCTTTTTGATGAGTGAACAAAGCTTAAAGGTTTTTTAATAATTTACTAAGTCTGGCAGAATATGACCAGATAGTGTACCTATAGGATTACATGTTTAGAAATCACCTATGTGAGTGTGAAGTGTAAGATGCTTCAAGGGGAATGAAAGTAAAGGCCCATTCTCTAAGCACTCATGAAATCAGGCGGTGTTCATGGCTGAAACGAACACAACCGTGAAAACCATAGATGGCTAAGGATTGATTGTGTGAATTATGTTGTCTAGGTATACAATAAAGCTCGACGGTTCAAAGATATCAAATCTACCGATTGACCGAGTATATCTGATATAAGTTCACTACGAAAAGTTCAAAGGAAAACCTACTTATCCATATGCAATTAATTCTTGCATGTAAATCACACACGCTTCCGTGCATTCCTTTATTTTATAGCCATTCCCCATCCATGTGGGGGATTGTTGGGATTTTAAGCTTGTGTAGCTTAAAGAGGGTGAATGAGAAATGGAGAAAAAATGAAATATTTGAGTTTCCTTCCTTGGCAAAGGGACATTGTCCCATATTTGAGGAAGAAAAGGCTTTTGATGGGTATATATATAATTGCTCTTCTTCTAGCTCTTAAAGAGTTAAGAAGAAGTCAAGCCTCGTGCCGTCGTCGTCGCTCGCTCGCTCAGCTCGGCTTCAGCTTCGGATAAAATTTCTTTCAATTATTTAATTAATTAATTAAATAATTAACGAAAAATTCAATTTAGAATAACCCATGACCCGTGACCCGGTCCGGTCAGGCCCGTTTTCTTTCTCGAATTATTTTAAATCCGTTTTCCCGCAATATTTCAAACAGCCTGTTTCAACAGCCATGGCTGTTTCTGAAAGGTTGCAAATCTTTTCAGAAACAATGCCAGCAACTCTATAAATATACTTTGAATCCCAGAATCTTTCCTTACGAAATTTTCTGATCTTCTTCTTCTTATTCTGCACAAAAATTCCAGTGTGTTTTACAGCCTTCGAGTGGCTCGCTGTTCACCGGCGTTTTTGGTACCAACACTCCGGTGAGTTAAATCGTTCTATCCTGGGAGGATATATTCCAGCACCTCAGATACTTGAGGGGAATAATTTCCTTAATGACACACTATGTATTCAGTGGGCTCGATTTATTCCTATACTGCTTTTCCAGAATTTATTTCGTTAAATAAGTATTACTAACTTTCTGTTTTTGTTTATATATTTCAGAAAGTTTAATCGTTTAATTGTTTATTACAGCAATACAGATTTATAACACTAATTAAAAATAAAAATTGTCACATAATATAGAACAGAGGTAGTGGTATACATATTGAGATTTTTGTACTATCGGTATATAGAGTTTAACATGCATGCGATAGTAAATTTTCTATCATTTTAATATCAATTTACATATAATTATCTTGCAAGTGACCAACTAACTGTGTAAATATTTCCTTTACGCTATCAATGCATATAATTTAAATTCTTCATATGTAAATATATTGTTTTACTCTATCAATGCATATAATTTAAATTCTACGCTATTTTATACGAACCTGCAAGCAGAAGGCCAAAGGGCAGCAGCTTCCTCATCAGAAACATAGAAAAGACTAAGATAATCTTTCCATTCCCCAGTCTTTTCAGCTTGAGGAGTAAAACGTGTTCCATATCTTACGTTATTTGTTGTTGAATTTTCCTTAGAATGCTTATTCTTCTCCTCCGCAGACTGTCTAAAAAACCTATAAGTCGCAGCCTTAACAGTGTCAAGAACTTCAAGGGGAATTCCATGATTTATAATCTGGAAAAATCCCCAGTTTTCAGCTGCATCACATATTTTTTCACAAATTTTAGGATTATTATCGTCCCAATTGGACATATCGATGATCGGAATAGAATCATCGACGATAATTGTGCTAGTAGTAATTCGTTCTTCGTGTGGTTGAATATATTGTTTTGGTAGGGTTTTAAGTCCTAATTCTGATAAACCCTTAACTCCATTGCCTTCATTTACTACAAATTCTGTAATGTTGTTGGAAAAGTTTGAGGAAAATGTAGTAGGCATTTTGTGGTTTAAGAGTCAATCAAGAAAAAAAGAAGCAGGGTTTTTAAATGGTATGGGTAATTCAAAGTTTAGCAATTTGATGATTTATTCGTTTAGATTTACATGTATTTATAGGCCAAAATTTGGTGCTAATACGTACCATGATATGAAAGTCTTTGAAGACCAAAACATTGTATGGTTGTTTACTCGGAAAATCGGATAAAGTTGAATTTATAAGTAGTTCTAAGGATATATAATATAACTTAACACAAATCGTACATAGAAACAGGAATACATATATTCTTGGCTATAAGACTAAAAAATAAATAAAAAGAATGAATGAATTAGATAAGATAAAGTGAAATGATCTCAAGTAGTTGATCTTTCAATATGAGAAGTAATCTTTGGCAACAATGTGTGAATACCCCTTCGTGCTTACTACAATGCTCCTCTTTATAGTAGAGGCACTACTAGAAATTCGGCAAAAATCGACCAAGGTCGACCGATCAACTTTGGTCGGTCAAAAAACCGATCAAAGTTGGTCGGTTTTGCAAAATATTTGTTTTTTATATTTTTACGAAACCGACCAACTTTGGTCGATTTTCTTTGGCGCAAAAATGCGGAAAACTATTTTTGAGTCCCGCGAAATTTATTTTTCAAGAAACCAACCACCTTTGGTCGGTTTTTCAATTAAAATAAATAAAAACTAGTATTAAAAAAATCGACCAATTTCGGCCGGTCATTTAAAAAAACCGACCAACTTTGATCGGTTATTTTCGTGCCAAAATATGATTAAAGAGTATAAATCAAATAAAAGGTAGTCTTAAAATAAAATGCACCAATGATCTAGTGGTAGAATAGTATCCTGCCACAGTACAGACCCCGGTTCGATTCCCAGATGGTAAATCTTTTAATTACATAATTAAAATACCGACCAACTTCGGTCGGTTTTTTTTGCAATATTTTATTTTTTGAATTTAATTGACAGACCAAAGTTGGTCGGTATTCCTTTCCGACCCCTAAAATACCGTCCACACGTAAATGGTCGCGTTTCGGTCGGTTATTGACCATTACCGACCAACTTTGGTCGGTTGTTTTGGTCGGTGTATACCGGATTTCTAGTAGTGAGGGATCCTATTTTATATACAATAAATAATACATAGTGAGGAACCCATGATGAATTATCGTTTCCCTAATTCCTGTCAGGATTCTGTCCCTTAGTGCGGTTGCAACAGCTCTTGTCTGTGAGCTCGATATTGACTCGAACTCGATATTGGATTGAGACCTCGGCCTTGACTCGAGCTCGATTCAGACTCGAAGTCTTGATATTCGGGGCGGGTATTGGTTGGTCTATGCATCTTTGACAACCTTCGCGTTGCCTCGTAGTTCGATTTGGTCATGAGCTCGATAAAAATACCGAGATGGTCATTGATCGATCTTAGAGCTCGACGCATGACGTCCTTGCCTCAGACCTCGACCCTACGTTACGCAGATACCCTTCGATCGAAGTATTAATATCTTGATTAATCTGTATGGCTGACTAATAGGTTTCGACCGTATACAGATAGTCCCCTCGTTTCTCGGAAAGGATGTGACGAGAAACAATATGATTTTCCAATGGTATGATTAGATATATATTGACGCCTACATTGATCTCGACCATGACGTACATGGTAGTTATCCCGTCGGTTCAGGTTACCGAGGCATTTAATGCGTGTCAGTCGATGTCCTCCATCACCTGATATTGAACCGCCTTTGCTCAGCCCATAAATAGCCCGTTCCTAAACCAAAACTTTATCTGTTACTTTTTCGTCTCTATTTCGCCGCCTGTAGAGCCATCTTCACCAGCGTTTGAAACCACCATCTTTTTATCTTCCTTTGCTCCTCTTTTACTTATACCAATGGCAAAAACCTCAAAAAACGTACCGCAGAAGGAGAAAGCTTCCTCTTCCCGGCTGTCCGGCGATAAGGCACCGGCGGAGCCACTTCCCCACGAGTATGTTCCTGGCCCGTGTATTCTAAAGTCCGATTTTAAGGTTGATAACCCTTCGTCGGTTCTAGGCCGATGTGAGCATGTGTAGATGTACATGTGCTCGATAACAGAGGGCCATCTCGAGGCTGTGAGGAAGGACTGCAACTGGGGTCCCGAGGTTGTGCTGCAAATTCCTTCTCCCGGAGAGAGCGGCATTACTCACGTGAAGGGGTTTTTAAGTGTTTATACTTACCCCTTCACGTTAGGTCCCGTCGATCCAGTGATTATTAATTTTTGCAAAAGATATCAGGTCACCCTCGGCCAAATTCACCCTTCTCTATGGCGCATAGTAATCATATTGCATTTCTTCTCCAACAAGGTCGGGGGGCTGGATTTTAGTCTAAATCACCTCATGTGGTTGTATCGGCCTCAAATCTTTCGAGGACTAATCAGGATCCACCGTCGGGCAATGAAATCTTTAATGTCGAGCATCGATGAAGACAAGGATCGGGGTTGGATGGTCCGCTTTATTCGGGTGAGGACCCGTGACCTTATCCCAGAAGAGAAAATGTTGTCCCCGAGGAGTGAAATTTCGACTGTAAGTGATTTTTAAGTTTTGTTTTTCGTATCTTTATCAGATTCCGTCTGATATCCCCCTCCGATATGCAGCTATCCCTTGAATGCCTCAAGCAGTACCTGACCTCGAGGATTGGGTTTGAAAGTTAGCTTCGACTTCCTCTTATGCCGAACGCGCCTGGCGTGATTTGGCAAAAGGTAGATGGGAGGCCAAGAATCATGGTAAGGGTCCCTTTTCATATTATTTGAAACATTTTTATGCTCCATTCATTACTGAGTTCCTTTTATACAGGTTTGACCTAGGATGCCGATTTGAGGCCTTCGAGTGGTGAGGAAGGAACCAAGTCCCTGGTTCCGAAACCGAAGAAAGATAAAAAGAGGAAAGCTGCCTCTCAGTCCGATGACCCTAAGCCCAAAATTCGAAGGGTAAGGAAGAAAGTAATCGCTCTTGCGATGGACGTGGTCCAATGATTGAGTGATGAAGAAGAATAAGAAGAAAAAGAAGAAGAAGAAGAAGAGGGTGCCTTGACATTGGTGGTCCGATCTGCGAAAGCCATCGAGGTTGCTAAACCTTCTGAGACGATGGCGGCTACACCGGACGGGGCCGGTTCTGATACCCCAAAGATCTATTAGAGCGTCCCGAGCGATTTACTCGGGACCATGACAGTGGGTTACTTTCCTTCTTTTCCAACCTTTATTGAGGAGGCGTTAAGTGAAGCTCGAGAGTTGAAAACCCTTGATATGGGCGGAGGCTCTAGTGTAGGGGACCCTTTTTGGGATTGCTTTACCGGAGTCGATGATGCCTCCGATATTAGTGATGCTTCTATTCTTCTAGAAGAGGCCCAACATTTCATATCTCGGGTAATGATTTTACTGCGCTTGGTTTCTTGTTCTTTTCTATAACCTGACTTGTGTGTTTCCCTTTTGTGTAGGCCCTTGGCAAGTTTCGAGCCGATCTCAGCCAGTGTTAGGCCGAGCTCCAAAAGGCCTCGGAGGAGAGGGGTGCTCTGAAACTTCTCTACGGCCAGAAGGACGAGGTCATAAAGGACCTCCAAGCAGATTTGGCCAAGGCTCGTGAAGAAGGGGTCGAGCTAGATAAACAGGTGAGCATCATTCTGTTAGAGTATGGACTCGATCCAACTGTGAAAGTAAACACTTTGTTATCTCAGCTGCAACAAAAGGTTGAACAGATCGGGTTTCTTCGTGGAGAAATCGATCATATAAAGGCCGAGTGTGATTGGTGGAAGGAAACTATGGACCGCCTGGCCGCAGAAAAAAGAGACTATCTTAGACAAACTATTATCGACAGATGTTCAACTTCGAGGCGTCAAGCAGAAAAGTTCGGCCCAGGCCAGGAGGATCAAGGAGCTTGAAACCGGGCTTGCTAAGTCCACGGCGGAGATCGAGTCATCAAAAGTCATGGCGGACAAGTCTATTGCTTTGTATCGGCCCGATGTCGAGGCTGCTCAAATGCAGCTAAGGGAGGCTTCTAACTGAGAGCAATGGGTTACTAACTTGGAAAAATGCCGAAACCCTCAAGGAAATCCACGCTCGAGGATTTGAACTATCCGAGGAGATTTCCCGAGCTAAGGCGCTCGAGGCTGAAGCCAGGCAGATTGTCTCCTTCGACGACGAAGATGATGATGAAGAAAGCAGTCGAGGCGGATCTGATGAGGAGCTTGAAGGGGAAGTAGCTCCCGAAGAAGATATTGACACCGACCGTAGTTAGGACTTAGTTTCCCTTTTGCGAAGTTTTGACCGATCTCTTGTACATAACCCTTTTTGTTAATAATAAAGCTTCTTTTGAATGCCTTCTTAGTTTTATGCTCAAACATGCTTTTGCTTTGAGCTGCGTTATCTTGAACTTTGGAGTAATGGGACCCTTTCGGTCTGATTCAAGTGAGAACGAAACCTCGAACTCTCGTTGTATTTAAGCTTAATAATTGAGTGGATGATTATTTGAGCTTGAAGTAAGATATCCCTTAGGCTTACTAGTTGAGTGAGTGATTGCTCAAACTCGAACTTGGAGTATTGCAGCCCGTAGGCTTTTTATGGTCGAGTGAGTGACTGTTCAAACTCGAAGTATTATAGCCCGTAGGCTTGATAGTCAAGTGAGTGATTGTTCGAACTCGAACTTGAAGTATTATTGCCCGTAGGCTATATGGTCGAGTGAGCGGTTTGCTCGAACTCGACGTTAGATAGCCCTTAGGCTTGATAGTCGAATTAGTGATTGTTCGAACTCGAATTCGAAGTATTATAGCCCGTAGGCTTTATGGTCGAGTGAGCAGTTTGTTCGAACTTCGACGTAAAATAGCCCTTAGGCTTGATAGTCGAGTGAATGATTGTTCGAACTCGAACTCGAAGTATTATAGCCCGTAGGCTTTATGGTCGAGTGAACGGTTGTTCGAACTTCGACGTAAGATAGCCCTTAGGCTTGATAGTCTAGTAAGTGATTGTTCGAACTCGAACTCAAAGTATTATAGCCCGTAAGCTTTATGGTCGAGTAAGTGGTTGTTCGAACTCGAACTCAAAGTATTATAGCCCGTAGACTTTATGGTCGTGTGAGCGGTTTGCTCGAACTTCGACATACGATAGACCTTAGGCTTGATAGTTGAGTGAGTGATTGTTCGAACTCGAATTCCAAGTATTATAGCCCGTAGGAATTATGGTCGAGTGAGAGGTTGTTCGAACTTCGACGTAAGATATCCCTTAGGCTTGATAGTTGAGTGAGTGGTTGTTCGAACTTGAACTCAAAGTATTATAGCCCGTAGGCTTTATGGTCGAGTGAGCGGTTTGCTCAAACTTGACATAAGATAGCCCTTAGGCTTGATAGTCGAGTGAGTGATTGTTCAAACTCAAACTTGAAGTATTATAGCCCGTAGGCTTTATGGTCGAGTGAGTGGTTTGCTCGAACTCAACGTTAGATAGCCCTTAGGCTTGATAGTCGAATTAGTGATTGTTCGAAGTATTATAGCCCGTAGGATTTATGGTCAAGTGAAAGGTTGTTCGAACTTCGACGTGAGAGGTTGTTCGAACTTCGACGTAAGATAGCCCTTAGGCTTGATAGTCGAGTGAGTGATTGTTCGAACTCGAACTTGAAGTATTATAGCCCGTAGGCTTTATGGTCGAGTGAGCGGTTTGCTCGAACTCGACGTTAGATAGCCCTTAGGCTTTATAGTCGAATTAGTGATTGTTCGAACTCAAATTCGAAGTATTATAGCCCGTAGGCTTTATGGTCGAGTGAGCGGTTTGCTCGAACTTGACGTAAGATAGTCCTTAGGCTTGATAGTTGAGTGAGTGATTGCTCGAACTCGAAGTATTATAGCCCGTAGGCTTTATGGTCGAGTGAGCGGTTTACTCGAACTCGACGTAAGATAGCCCTTAGGCTTGATATCGAGTGAGTGATTGTTCGAACTCGAACTCGAACTCGAAGAATTATAGCCCGTAGACTTTATAGTCGAGTGAGCGGTTTGCTCAAACTTGACGTAAGATAGCCCTTAGGCTTGATAGTCGCTTGTTTCGAAAATTCTTTGGATAGTGGTCGGCCCTTAAGCCTGTTTGAATCATGAAGCAGGAAGATTTTTTAAAGTATGAGACTTCGTTGCAGAAAAAGTTTTCTTTTATAAGTCGTTATACATGTGTTTGTATCTTTGTGTCAGGGTTCGAACGAAACTATGTGGTCATGGTTCGTATTGACCATTTGGCCCTTAAACCTTTCTCTATCGAGACCCTGTCTGACATGAATTTTATATGAAATAACTTCCTTGTACCAAACTTGGTTTATTCTTGATGGTAAGGCCCCCCAGTATTTGAGGTTGATTATGAAGAAGCCTTGGATACTATTGAATTACCCTCCGGTAGCACATAGTTGTTGCCTCGTTAAAAACCTCGTCGGAAAAGTCCATTTAGGATAAAAACCGATATAAGGAAAAAAGAATGCAACGCGTACTTTAAAATCTGAGGTCTCGACATTTTTGATCGAATTTCCTGCAATGGGTTAGCGTCGAATATGTATATGTGGACGAAAGAAAAGAGAGAAATCATACCTTAATAATAATATCGTTTGAGAAGTGATATGTTCCAGTTGTTCGATAACGGTTTACCATCTATCATTCCGAGTTTATAAGACCCTTTTTCGACTATATCGAGGACTTGATAGGGTCCCTCCCAATTTCGGCCGAGCTTTCCTTCATTAGGATCTTGAGTATTGATGGTGACCTTCCTTAGGACTAAGTTCCCGATCCTGAAATGGCGGACGCTGGTTCTTCTATTGTAGCACCTTTCGATTCGTTATTTTTGTGCATCCTTTCGAACAAGTACCGCCTCTCATTTTTCATCTAATAATTCCAGGCTAGTGTTTGTTGCCTCATGGTTTGATTTCATCGATGCATGTCGAAACCTTGCGCTGGGTTCTCCAACTTCGATTGGAATTAAGGCTTCGGAGCCATATACTAAGGAAAATGGAGTTACTCATGTACTGGACTTCTATGTTGTTTGATATGCCCATAGGACTTTGGGCAGAATTTCTCTCCATTTCCCTTTGTCTTCGTTCAACTTTTTCTTCAGGTTTTGGATGATAGTCTTGTTCGTTGATTCGGCTTCTCCGTTCCCACTGGGGTGATACATTGTCGATAATATCCTTTTTATTTATGGTTGTCGAGAAATTTTGTTACTTTACTGTCGATAAATTGCTTACCATTGTCACATGCTATTTCTGCAGGTATCCCAAATCGACACACGATGTGATCCCAGATGAAATCTACGTCCTCTTTTTCTCTTACTTTCTCGAACGCATGTGCTTCGACCCATTTAGAGAAATAGTCAGTCATAAATAAAATGAATTTAGCTTTACCTGGGGCCGATGGTAGCGGGCCGACGATATCCATCCTCCATTTCATGAATGGCCATGGGGATAAGACTGAATGAAGTTGTTCCCCGGGTTGATGGATCATTGGTGCAAACCTTTGGCATTTATCACATCTTCGAACAAACTCCTTAGTGTCCTTTTCCATGCTATCCCAGTAATATCCTGCTCTGATGATTTTGTGAACCAGTGATTCGGTGCCGGAGTGGTTCCCATAAGTGCCTTCATGGACCTCTCGTAAAATATAATCGGTGTCTCCTGGTCCCAAGCATACTACCAATGGTCCATCGAACGTCCTACTGTACAATGTTCAATGTTCCATCGAGCAGCTTTGGTTCGTAGGGCCCTTGACTTTTTAGGATTCGATAGGAGTTTTCCGTTTCCCAAATATTCAATATACTTATTTCTCCAATCCCAGGTTAAGCTTGTGGAATTTATCTCGGAATGCCCCTCCTCGATTACGGACCCCGAGAGTTGAACGACAGTCCCCGAGTCGATTTCATCTTCCTCGACTGATGACCGTAAATTTGCGAGTGCATCGACCTCACTGTTTTGCTCTCGAGGCACATGTTGTAAAGTCCATACCTTAAAACGGTGCAAAGCTACTTGTAATTTGTCCAAATACCTTTGCATTCTATCTTCTCGGACCTCGAAGGTTTTGTTTACTTGATTCACTACCAGTAAAGAGTCACATTTACCTTCAATGATTTCCACCTCCAGGCTTTTGGCTAACTCAAGACCTGTGATCATGGCCTCATACTCGGCCTCATTGTTAGTTAACCTAGAAGTTTTGATAGATTGCCTAATAATACCACTCGTGGGGGGTTTCAACAAGATGCCAAGTCCGGACCCCTTCACATTCGAAGCACCATCTGTGAAGAGGGTCCATACCCTCGACGATGTACCTGATTCTAGCAAGAGTTCTTTTTCAACTTCGGGTACGAGGGTTGACGTGAAATCGGCCACGAAGGCTGCTAAAATTTGCAACTTGATGGTCGTGTGGGGTTGATATTCGATATCATACCCGCTGAGTTAGACTGCCCATTTGGCCAATCGGCCTGACAGTTCGGGCTTGTGTAAAATATTACGAAGTGGGTAAGTTGTCAACACGCATACATGGTGACATTGAAAGTATGGTCTTAATTTCCTAGAAGCGCTTATAAGTGCGAGTGCCAATATTTTTAAGTGTGGATATCTAGTCTCTACTTCTCCTAAGGTCCGACTTACATAATAAACAGGAAATTTTGTACCTTGCTTTTCTCGAACTAGGACGCCACTCACCGCAATTTCTGATATGGCCAAGTATAAGTAAAGTTTCTTGTCCATCTTTGGGGTGTGAAGTAGTGGCGGGCTCGACAGGTACCGTTTAAACTGTTCTAATGCTTGCTGGCATTCCGGGGTGCATGTGAAATCATTCTTCTTTTTGAGTAGAGAGAAGAATCTATGGCTTCGATCCGATGACCTCGAAATGAATCGGCCTAAGGCAGCTATCCGCCCGGTTAGCTTCTGCACTGCTTTTACACTGTCCACGATGGCGATGTCTTCGATGGCCTTGATCTTATCGGGGTTGATCTCGATTCCTCTATTTGATACCATGAAGCCAAGTAATTTGCCCGAACCAACCCGGAAAGCACATTTCTCGTGGTTGAGCTTCATGTTGTATTTCCTTAAAATTTCGAACGTCTCCTGAAAATGAGTTAAATGGTCTTCTGCGTTCATGGACTTAACTTGCATGTCATCAATATAAACTTCCATTGACTTACCTATTTGTTTTTCGAACATTTCATTCACTATGAGTTGGTAAGTAGCTCCTGCATTTTTTATCTCGAAAGGCATTACATTATAACAATATGTTCCATATTTGGTGATAAAAGAAGTCTTTTCTTGGTCCTCTAGGTTCATTCGAATTTGATTGTACCTGGAATAGGCATCGAGAAAAGTAAGGACCTTGTGGCCGGCTGTGGCATCGATCATGCGATCGATGTTAGGAAGTGGAAAACAATCTTTGGGGCACGCTTTGTTTAGATCTTTATAGTCTACACACATTCTAAGTTTGTTCCCCTTTTTAGGGACTACAACTACGTTAGCTAACTATTCGGGATATTTTACTTCCCGAATCGACCCTATATTGAGAAGTTTACTTACCTCGTCCTTCACGAACGAGTGCTTTGACTCGCACTGAGGTATTCTTTTTTGCTTCATCGGTATGAACCTAGGGTCCAAGCTCAGCTGGTGCGTTGTTATAGAAGACGGGATTCATGTCATGTCTAAATGGGATCAAGCAAAGCAATCTATGTTATCAATAAGAAATTGAATAAGTTTTTTCCTGAGTTTGGGGGTCAATCCCGTTCCCAGGTAAACCTTTCTCTCTGGCAGATGTTCGATCAATATAACCTATTTTAGCTCTTTGACCGTCGATTTGGTGGCGTCAGAATCCTCGGGGATGATAAAAGTTTGGGGGGTTAGGAAATCTTCCTCGTCTTCTTCTGTTTACTACTTCACCGGTTCGGTCGAGACTGGCGGTTGTGATTGCTATTTGGCCTCTCGTATATTTTTAGTGTTAGATCTTTCTGAGGTCGATAATGTTGATATCGATGTTACCTCATCGACTACAAACATTTCCTTTGCCGCTTGGTACTCTCCGTACACTGTTTTCATGTCGTACAATGTTGGGAATTTCACTACTTGGTGGAGAGTCGGAGGCATTTCCCTCATGTTGTGGATCCAAGGCCTTCCGAGTAAGGCATTGTATCTCATGTCGCCTTTGATTATGTGAAACTTTGTGTTTTGGATGGTTCCAGCAACGTTCACTGGTAAGATAATTTCCCCCTTAGTAGTTTCACTGGCCATATTGAAGCCGTTTAAGACCCGAGCTGCGGGCACGACTTCATTCTGCAGACCGAGCTGCTCCACGACCCTCGATCGGATGATATTCGTAGAGCTACCTGGGTCCACTAAAACATGCTTAACTGAACTTTATTTAATAGGATAGAAATTACCAGAGCGGTTGTGGGGTTGAGAAATTCCATCTACTTCTTCGTTTTCGAATGATAAAATGCCTTTGGGCACATAATCTTGGGTTCGCTTTCCCCCTGTGGCCGATACCTTAATGCGTTTGAGTGCGGGTCTCTGTGGAGTGTCGACCCCGCCGATGATCAGGTGAATGATATGGTAAGGTTCCTCTTGTTTGTCTTTTCTGTTGGAGTCCCTTTCTCTGAAGTGATTCTTGGCTCGATCACTGAGGAATTCTCGAAGGTGGCCCTCATTGAATAGATGGGCTACCTCCTCCCTTAACTGTCTGTAGTCCTCGGTCCTGTGGTCTTGCGTACCGTGATATTTTCACATCGAATTTGGGTCTCTATGGGAAGGATCGGTTTGCATGGGTCACGGTCACCTAGTATCTGTAATTCTTCCGATCGTCGATACAATGCTCGAAGCATCGACACTGAAGTTATACTCCGATAACCGAGGTGCCTCTCTAGGATTTGTATATTTGTCAAAGCTATTCTTGCTCAGAAGTCCCCGAGAATTCTATCTTCGATCACTCCTTTGGTTTTTCCGGGCGGCATTACCTGTCGAACCGTTGTTCATTCGATCTGTGATGTATGTTCGACCTCGGCTCTTTGTCGATGTCCCACTGGTTTTTAGTAGCCGATCTGTTCGGATGCGCGGATCCGAAAGGAGCTCCTAATTGGTCGTCTTCGACCCTGATCTTTGATTGATATCGATTATGCACATCTGCCCAAGTTATTGTTGGGTACTCTATCAAATCTTTCTTCAGCCGACGTGATACTATCAAACTTCGTTCATTCAACCCTAGAGTAAAAGCTTGGACGGTCCAATCATCTATGACCGGTGGTAATTCCATGCATTCCATTTGAAATCGGGACACGAATTCCCTCAGCATTTCATTGTCTTTTTGTTTTACTTTGAAAAGGTCTGATTTTCTCGTTTGACCTTACTACGGCTGGATTAACCTTACTACTGCTGGTTTGACCTTACTACTTAGTAGTCCCCGATTCTTGCTCGTTTGACCTTACTATGGCTGGATCCGTTTGGTGGGAAATTTCTCGAGGTGGACTGGGCTTTGGTCTACTTGGTAACTGGGTCTGGCTATGCAACTGAGCTATCGCTACCTGCTGGGCTTGCAACATTTCAAAGATCATACACAAGCTGATTCTGTTCTCATCCATGATATGGGTGTCTCGAGCTGCAGATTGAGTACCGCCATGGATGCTATTTTTAGGCTCAGAACATTGGCTTGCCTCAAAGGCCGCATGTGAGTTGACATCTAGTGGTACTTCGGCTCGAACTTCGGGTTCTTCGACTCGAGCTTAAATGACAACGATAAGCGGCCTTCCGGCCCTGGTTATCAAGTTGTTGGTTTCATCTTGACGGCCGACTTCGTTGTCGGTAGGTAAAGTCATTAACCGAGGGTTTCCCATTGCAGATTCAAAGTCAGAGACTGTAACGACCCGGCCGGTCGTTTTGAGTGTTATAACCCCATTTCCCCATTTACTACTCAATTTATGCTACATAGTTATTTTATGACTTACCGGGTTAGGTGGTTCGGGTCCGAAAGAAATTCGGAATGAAATGAGACATTTAGTCTCATAATTAGAAATTTAAGTTAGAAAAATAGACCGGATATGGACCTATGTGTAAACGACCTCAGATTTAAATTTTGATAATTCCAATAGCTCTGTATGGTGATTTTGGGCTTAGGAGAGTGTCCGAAATATTATTTGGAGGTCCGTAGTGGAATTAGGCTTGAAATGCCGAAAGCTGAATTTTTGGGAAGTTTGACCGGGGGGTTGACTTTTTGATATCAGGGTCGAAATCCGATTTTAAAAATTTGAGTACCTCCGTTATATCATTTATGACCTCTGAGCAAAATTTGTGGTCAATTGGACGTGATTTGATAGGTTCCGGAGTCATTTGTAGAAACTAGAAATTTCAAAGTTCATTAGGCTTGAATCTATGTGCTATTCGTGTTTTAGTATTGTTGGATGTGATTTGAAGGCTCGACTTAGTTCGTTTGATATTTTAGGACTTGTTGGTACATTTGGTTGAGGTGTCGGGGGCCTCGGGTGAGTTTCGGATGGTTAATAGATCAAATTCGGACTTAGAAGAAATAACTGAAGTTTCTGCCCTCTGCTGTAATCGCACCTGCGGAAATTCTATCGCAGGTGCGAGCTCGCAGAAGCGAGCCTGGAAAGCACAAATGCGCAAATGGACTATGGGGCAGTGGTCGCAGGTGTGATGAAAATTCCCCACCTGCATGAGCGCAGATGCGGAGGGACGCACGCAGAAGAGGCCTGCGCAGGAGAGCAAACAGGCGCGCAGATGCGGGCAAAGGCGTAGATGCAGCACTTGTTTCGCACATGCGGTTGGCGCAGAAGCGGCCAAGTTTCCGCAGATGCGAAAATCCCTGGACAGTACAAAAACATAGGGGTTCCGAGCTTTTGCCATTTTTGGGCATTTCAAGCGCGGGATTGGGCGAGTTTGAGCAAGGTTTTCACGGAAAAACTTGAGGTAAGTCCCTTGTGATCATTTCTACTCCATAATATTGAATTATCATCGAATAATCTGACTAGATTACATGTGTTTTGAGGTGTAAATCGGGGGTTGGAACTTAGCGATTTGAAAATAAGATTTGAAGCTTTGGGGGTGGAGTTGAGGTCGGATTTTGGTAAAATTTTTATGGTTAGACTCATGATTGAATACGCTTTCGGATTTTGTAATTTTTGTCAGGTTCTAAGACGTGGGCCCCACGGGCAAATTTTGAGCTAAATTTCAGATTTTTATTAAAAAAAATAGTATTTTCTTATGGAATTAATTCCAATAAATTTTATTGTCTGAAACGAATTATTTGAGACTAGATTCGAGGCATTCGGAGGCCGATTTGCGAGGCAAAGGCATAGCAGAGTAAAGAATTTCACACTCTGAGGTAAGCAACAGTTTTAAATCTGGTCCTGAGGGTATTAAACCCCGAATTTTGGTATCATGTGATTATTTTGGAGGTGACGCACATCTAGGTGACGGGCGTGTGGTCGTGCACCGAGGGGATTATGACTTGGTCCGTCCCGGGAAACTGTAAAGTTGAATAATTTATTGTTAGCTATATGCTCTCTATGTATTGATAAAATTTGACTGTAAATCATGTTAGAAATCATGCTTAGGCTATGTGATAGTACTGTTGGGACCCACAGAGGTCGTGTACTTGTTGAATTGCCTGCTAAATGCTATATTAACTTAGTTTCAGCTTTTACTTGCACATTTTATCTCAGTCTCTATTATTATTATTGATACATCATATCATTATTGTTTGGGCTGATTTCATGATTATTAAAAGCCCGAGAGCCTAGAGAGATTTATAACTGAGTGAGGCCAAGGGCCTGATTGTGAGATATTGATATTATAGCACGTGAGTTGTCCGTGCAGCACGTGAGTTGGCCGTGCAGCACGTTAGTTGGCCGTGCAGCACGTGAGTTGGCAGTGCGGATCCAGATATTTATATTATGGCACATGAGTTGTCCGTGCAGCACATATGTTGTCCGTGCAGTTTATAGTGCTTGGGCTGTAGGAGCCCATCCGAAGTCTGTACACCCCCAGTGAGCGCGGGTACCCATTGAGAGTGAATGATGAGGGCTGGGAGCCCAGAGAGTGATGAGGGTTGGGAGCCCAGTGAGTGATTGTTGTCCTTAGAGGCTGTACTTGATTTCCATTTGTTGTTGCACTTAGTTGCAATCTGTCATTGTTATGAAATCTCTGAAAGATTTTTGATATACGGATTACATGAACATGAAATGTATAAAAATTGATTTGACATTATACTGCCAGATTTGATAGCATGTCTATTCTTTGCTGGAATTACTGGAAATGAACCATAACTGTGTAGCTCGTTACTATCTTCAGTTCCTTATTTATTATTATTACTTGCTGAGTTGGTTGTACTCATACTACACCCTATACTTCATGTGTAGATCCAGGTGTTCCTGGACATAGCGGGTGTTGATCCTTTCGCGTGGTTGATTTTGAGGAGATTTGAGGTAGTTGTCGTGCTCCGCAAACCTTGTCTCTCCTTCTCTATCTCTTTGTTTACTGTATTTGGTCTCAGACTATTATAGACCATATTTTCCATACTTGTAGTCATATTAGATGCTCATGTACTCAGTGACACCAGGTTTTGGGAGTGGTTGTATCGGTAATTGTAAGATTTGTGTATTTTATTAAAATATTATATTTTCAAACTTAAGAGAAATTGTGGTTTATTGAGATTTTCGGCTTGCCTAGTATTGAGATAGGCGTCATCACGACGGGTGATATTTTGGGTCGTAAAAAGTTGGTATCAGAGCCTAGGTTACATAGGTCTTACGAGTCATGAGAAAGTTTAGCATAGTCTTGCGGATCGATACGGAGACGTCTGTACTTATCTTCGAGAGGCTGCAGAACCCTTAGGAAAATTTCACTTTCTTGTATTCTGTGGTGTGAATTTGTTGATTCTGGAAACTAAATTTCTTCTATTCTATTCTCTCACAGATGGTGAGGACACGTACTACCGGATAGGACGGTCAGCCACCAGTGCCACCAGTTAGGTCCGCGAGAGGCCGGGGTCGTGGTAGAGGCCGGGGCCGATATAGAGGTCGAGGTGTAGCTCGTACCACAGTTGGAATAGCACTTGTAGTACCACCAGTTGTCTAGCTCAGGAGCAGATTCCAGATATAGTTGAGCCGACAAGATTAGCTTAGGTTCCAGTTGTGCCCATTGTGATTTCAGGCATTCAGGAGACTTTGGCCCAGATATTGGCAGCCTGCACTTGTCTTGCTCAGGTAGTTTTGGGTCAGGCCTCACCTGCCACTTCTCAGGCTGGGGGAGGTACTGATACCCGTTGCCCGTACTCCAAACCAGGTAGTACAGGGACTTCAGATACCGAGGGCACTACCAGCCCAGCCGGTTGCAACTGCTCAGGCCCCGGTAGTTCCTATTATGGTAGATGATGAGCAAAGGAGACTTGAGAGATTTGAGAATCTTCGGCCTCCACCATTTAGCGGTACTGAGTCAAAGGATGCTCAGGATTTTCTGGATAGGTGTCAACGAATGCTTCGGACAGCGGGTATTCTGGAGACTAGTGGGGTCTCATTCACTACTTTTTAGTTTTCTGGGTCTGCACTCAGATGGCGGGAGACTTACGAGAGACGTAGGCCCGTTGGCGTAGCACCCCTTACTTGGCATCAGTTCTCCGTGGTCTTTTTGGAGAAATTCGTACCTCAGTCCCGCAGAGAAGAGACAGTTTGAGCAGCTTCACCAAGGTGATATGTCGGTGACGCGGTACGAGATGAGATTTTCTGAGTTGGCTCGTCACACAGTCTGGTTGGTTCCCACTAATAGGGAGAGGATTAGAAGGTTCATTGATGGCCTCACATATTAGTTGCGGTTACATATGACTAGGGAGAGAGTATCTGGTACTACTTTTGATGAGGTGGTGGACATTGCTCGGCAGATAGAGATGGTTCGTAGCTAGGAACGTGGAGAGAGAGAGAGGCTAAGAGGCCTAGTGGTCTGGGTGATTACAACGGTGTTCCTTTAGGGGGGGTCAGTTTTACCGTTGTAGGGGTCGTTCTTACAGACATGCTCAGACGGGTCGTCCAGCTAATCGTGGTGCATTTGCTAGCCATGGTTCTTACAGTGCTCACTCAGGCCAGTCTTCATTCAGTGCACTACCAGTGCAGAGTTCTCATCATGCCTCGTCCGCACAGGCTTCTACAGGTCATTCCTCGGGTTATCAGGAGAAGCAGTTCCATCAGATGAGGGGTTATTTCGAGTACGGAGAATTTGGTCATTTCAAGAGAAGGTGCCCTAGGCTGTTGAGTGGGGTTTCACAGCAGAGTTCTCGATCGATGGCACCAACACCAGCAGTTACACTACCCACCCTGCCATCTCTGGGGTGGGGTCGCCCAAGAGGGAGAGGCAGATCAGGAGGTGGGAAGGCTCGATTCTATGCTTTTCCTGCCAGGTCAGATTTTGTTGTCTCAAACGCAGGGATCACAAGTATTGTTTCAGTGTTCCACAGGGAGGCTTCTATATTATTTGACCCTGGTTCCACTTATTCATATGTATCATCATATTTTGCTCATTATCTGGATATGCTCTGTGAGTCCTTAGTTTCACTTGTTTGTGTATTTACACCAGTGGGCGATATTATTACCGTGGATCGTGTGTATCGGTCGTGTGTGGTAACTATTGGGGAACTGAAGACTAGAGTTGATCTCTTATTACTCGGTATGGTTTATTTTGATGTAATCCTGGGTATGGATTGGTTATCTCCATGTCATGTTATTTTGGACTGTCACGCAAAAATCGTGACGGTGGCAATGCCGGGGTTGCTAAAGGTTGAATGGAGGGGTTCTCTAGATCTTGTTCCTAGTAGTGTAATTTCTTATTTGAAGGCCCAACGTATGGTTGGAAAGGGATGCTTTTCATATTTGGCCTTTGTGAGAGATGTTGATGCAGATGCTCCTATTATTGATTCAGTATCGGTCGTGCGAGACTTTCCGGATGTATTTCCTGCAGACCTGCCGGGTATGCCACCCAACAGGGATATTGATTTCGGTATTGACTTGGTGCAGGGAACTCAGCCCATTTCTATTCCTCCATATTGTATGGCACCAGCTGAGTTAAAAGAATTGAAAGATCAACTTCAGGAACTCCTTGAAAAGGGATTTATTAGGCCTAGTGTGTCACCTTGGGGTGCACCGGTTCTGTTTGTGAAAAAGAAAGATGGCACTATGCGGATGTGCATTGATTATAGGCAGTTGATTACAATCAAGAATAAATATCCATTGCTGAGTATTGATGATTTATTTGACCAGCTTCAGGGAGCGAGGGTGTTCTCTAAAATTGATTTGAGGTCTAGGTATCACCAATTAAAAATTCGGGATTCGGATATTCTAAAAACGGCATTCAGGACTCGTTATGGCCACTATGAATTTCTTGTGATGCCTTTTGGGCTAACCAATGCCCCAACAGCATTTATGCATTTGATAAATAGTGTATTTCAGCCATATCTTGATTTATTTATCGTGGTATTCATTGATGATATTCTGGTGTACTCACGTAGCCAGGAGGAGCATGCACAATACTTGGTATTATATTACAGAGGCTTAGAGGGGAGGAACTTTATGCCAAATTCGCTAAGTGTGAGTTATGGCTTAGTTCGGTGGCATTCTTGGGACATATAGTGTCCAGTGAAGTTATTAAGGTGGATCCGAAGAAAATAGAGGCGGTTCAGAATTGGCCCAGACCATCCTCAGTTACTAAGATTCAGAGTTTTCTCGGCTTGGCCGGTTATTATCGTCGTTTCGTAGAGGGCTTCTCGTCTATTGCATCGCCTATGACTAAATTGACCCAGAAAGGTGCTTCGTTCAGGTGGTCAGATGAATGTGAAGAGAGCTTTCAGAAGCTCAAGACAGCTTTGACTACAGTTCCAATATTGGTGTTGCCTACAGGTTCAGAGTCTTATACTGTGTATTATGACGCGTCGCGGATTGGTCTCAGTGCAGTACTTATGCAAGACGGTAGGGTGATTGCCTATGCATCCAGACAGTTAAAGGTGCACGAGAAGAATTATCCAGTACACGATCTTGAGTTAGCAGCTATTGTTCATGCCTTGAAAATTTGATGACATTACTTGTACGGTGTCCAATGTGAGGTATATACCGATCATCGGATTTTACAACATTTGTTTAAACAAAAGGATCTTAACTTGCGGCAGCGAAGGTGGTTGGAGTTGCCTAAGGATTATGATATCACCATTCTCTATCATCCCGGAAAGGCCAATGTGGGGGTCGATGCCTTGAGTCGTAAGGCAGAGAGTTTGGGCAGCTTAGCATACTTTACGGTAGAAGAGAGGCCTTTAGCCTTGGAGGTTCAGGCCTTGGCTAATCAGTTTGTTAGATTGGATGTTTCCGAGCCGAATTGAGTTTTGGCCTGTGTGGTTTCTCGGTCTTCTTTATATGATCGCATCAGAGAGCGCCAGTATGATGATCCACATCTGTTTGTCCTAAAGACACGGTTCAGCACGGTGATGCCAAGGAAGTCACTATTGGAGATGACGGTGTATTACGGATGCAGGGCAGGCTATATGTACCTAATGTAGATGGTTTGCGTGAGCCGATTCTCCAGGAAGCTCACAGTTTGCGGTACTCTATTCATCCAGGCGCTGCAAAGATGTATCAGGATTTAAGACAACACTATTAGTGGGGGCGGATGAAGAAAGATATAGGTGGGTTTGTATCTCAGTGTTTAAATTGTCAACAAGTAAAGTACGAGCATCAGAGACCGGGCGGATTGTTACATAGACTTGAAATTCCGGTGTGGAAGTGGGAGCGTATTAATATGGACTTCGTAGTTGGACTTCCATGGACATTGAGAAATTTTGATGTTGTTTGGGTGATAGTAGATCGGTTGACCAAATCTGCGTATTTTATTCCAGTCGGTACTAATTATTCTTCGGAGTGGTTGGCTGGGATTTATATTCGCGAGATTGTTCGCCTACACGGTGTGCCGGTGTCCATTATTTCAGATCGGGGTACGTAGTTTACCTCACAGTTTTAGAGGGCAGTGCAACGAGAATGGGGCACACATGTTCAGTTGAGTATAGCATTTTACCCTCAGACGGACGGACAGTCCGAGCGCACTATTTAGATATTGGAGGATATGCTACGCACCTGTTTCATTGAATTTGGGGGTTCTTGGGATCAATTTTGCCACTCGCAGAGTTTGCTTACAATAATAGCTACCAGTCAAGCATTCAGATGGCTCCGTATGAAGCTTTATATGGGAGATGGTGTCGGTCTCCGGTGGGTTGGTATGATCCTGGTGAGGTTAGATTATAGGGTACTGACTTGGTTCAGGATGCTTTAGAGAAGGTCAAAGTAATTCAGGAACGGCTTCGCATGACACAGTCTAGACAGAAGATTTATGCCGACATGAAGGTTCGTGATGTTGTTCACATGGTTGGGGAGAAGGTTCTGCTCAAGATTTCACCCATGAAGGGTGTGTTGAGATTCGGGAAAAAGGGCTAGTTGAGCCCTCGGTATATTGGGCCTTTTGAGATACTTAAGAAAATTGGGGAGGTGGCTTATGAACTTGCTTTGCCACCTAGTCTATCAGGTGTTCATCCAGTGTTCCATGTATCCATGCTGCGAAAGTATGTCGGGGATCCGTCTCACATTCTGGATTTCAGTACAGTACAACTGGATGGTAATTTGACTTATGATGTGGAGTTGGTGGCTATTTTAGACCGGTAGGTTCGAAAGCTGAGATCAAAGAACATAGCTTCGGTGAAGGTGCAGTGGAGAGGCTAGCCAATCGGAGAAGCTACTTGGGAGATTAAGCAAGAGATGCAGAGCAAATATCCACACTTATTTGAGACTCCAGGTATTGTTCTAAACCCATTCGAGGACGAACGTTTGTTTAAGAGGGGGAGAATGTAACGACCCAACCGGTCGTTTTGAGTGTTATAACCCCGTTTCCCTATTTACTGCTCAATTTATGCTACATAGTTATTTTATGACTTACTGGGTTAGTTGGTTCGGGTCCGGAAGAAATTCGGAATGAAATGAGACACTTAGTCTCATAATTAAAAATTTAAGTTAGAAAAATGGACCGGATATGGACCTATGTGTAAACGACCTCAGATTTGAATTTTAATGATTCCAATAGCTCTGTATGGTGATTTTGGGCTTAGGAGAGTATCCGGCATATTATTTGGAGGTCCATAGTAGAATTAGGCTTGAAATGCCGAAAGTTGAATTTTTAGGAAGTTTGACCGGGGGGTTGACTTTTTGATATCGGGGTCGAAATCCGATTCTAAAAATTTGATTACCTCTGTTATGTCATTTATGACTTGTGTGCAAATTTTGTGGTCAATCAGATGTGATTTGATAGGTTCCGGAGTCATTTGTAAACATTAGAAATTTCAAAGTTTATTAGGCTTGAATCTATGTGTGATTTGTGTTTTAGTGTTGTTGGATGTGATTTGAAGGCTCGACTAAGTTCGTATGATGTTTTAGGACTTGTTGGTATATTTGGTTGAGGTCCCGGGGGCCTCGGGTGAGTTTCGGATGGTTAACAGATCAAATTCGGACTTAGAAGAAATAGCTGGAGTTTATGCCCTCTGCTGCAATCGCACCTGCGGAAATTCTATCGCAGATGCGAGCTCGTAGAAGCGAGCCTGGCAAGCGCAGATGCGCAAATGGACTATGGGGCAGTGGTCACAGGTGCGATGGAAATTCTGCACCTGCGTGAGCGCAGATACGGAGGGACGCGCGCAGAAGCGGCCTGCGTAGGAGCGCAAACAGGCGCGCAGATGCGGACAAAGGCGCAGATGCGGGACTGTTTCCGCACATGCGGTTGGCGCAAAAGAGGCCAAGTTGCCGCAGATGCGAAAATATCTGGACAGTACAAAAACATATTGGTTCCGAGCTTTTGCCATTTTTAGGCATTTCAAGCTCGGGATTGGGTGATTTTGAGCAAGGTTTTCACGGGAAAACTTGAGTTAAGTCCCTTGTGATCATTTCTACTCCATAATATTGAATTATCATCGAATAATCCGACTAGATTATATGTTTTTGAGGTGTAAATTAGGGGTTAGAACTTAGGAATTTGAAAATAATATTTGAAGCTTTGGGGGTCGAGTTGAGGTCGGATTTTGGTAAAATTTGTATGGTTAGACTCGTGGTTGAATAGGCTTTCAGATTTTGTGACTTTTGTCGGGTTCCGAGACGTGGTCCCCATGGGCGATTTTTGAGCTAAATTTTGGATTTTTATGAAAAATTAGTATTTTCTTATGAAATTAATTCCAATAAATTTTATTGTCTGAAACGAATTATTTGTGACTAGATTCGAGGCATTCGGAGGCCGATTTGCGAGGAAAAGGCATAACAGAGTAAAGAATTTCACACTCTGAGGTAAGTAACAGTTTTAAATCTAGTCCTGAGGGTATTAAACCCTGGATTTTGGTATCATGTGATTATTTTGGAGGTGACACACATTCTAGGTGACGGGCGTGTGGGCGTGCACCGAGGAGATTATGACTTGGTCCGTCCCGAGAAACTGTAAAGTTGAATAATTTGTTGTTAGCTATATGCTCTCTATGTATTGATAAAATTTGACTGTAAATCATGTTAGAAATCATGCTTAGGTTATGTGATAGTACTGTTGGGACCCACAGAGGTCACGTACTTGTTGAATTGCCTGCTAAATGCTATATTAACTCAGTCTCAGCTTTTACTTGCACATTTTATCTCAGTCTCTGTTATTATTATTGATACATCATATCATTGTTGTTTGGGTTGATTTCATGATTATTAATAGCCCGAGAGATTTATGACTGAGTGAGGCCGAGAGCCTGATTGTGAGATATTGATACTATAGCATGTGAGTTGGCCGTGCAGCACGTTAGGCTAGCAAGTGGGCCGGTCCATGCCCGGGACCGGACCGGGACCGCGGGCCAAACGGGCCAGGACCATTTGGGCCAGTTTTAGTGGGCCTGGGCCGGTCTTATGCTTTGGGCCCGCCAGGCCCGGGACCATTTGACCCACCTGGGACCGGTCCCTTAGTGGGCCAAACAGTCCCAACTTTGTTTTAATCCCAAACGTTTTATAATTATTCTTTTTACCTATTTTCAACTATAAATACCCCCTCATTTTTTTATTTTTCTTACAAAATCATAAATCTATCACAATCTCTCTAATTTTCTTCTATAATTTCTACTATTTCTTACTTTATTATTACAATTCGTGAAACAATTGTGAAGTTGGTGAATTGAAGTTTTCAACGATAATCAATTTTCAACAAGTTGTTCATCAATTCGGTAAACTCGTTTCAACTCTTAAGTTTTAATATTATAGTTTTGTTTGTTTTATTTATTTTCTATTACTTTATTAATTAAGTTGGCTTCCTTAAAAACCTTCTTGGTAAAAATAAGGAAAAATCCAAGAGTGACGAATCTAGTGCTCAATTTGCTCCTCCTCTAATGCCCCGGGCTCCCCGAATCAAACTCCATATCCGTCCTACACCTGCTATTCTTGATAGCGATAAAATTTTGTTACAATTTACTGAAAGTCAATTTTGCCATAATATTAGAGCTGGTGAACAATTAGACCATGAATTAATGAATGCTCTTTATTCTAATCCAACTATTGATGAAAATGATGACGAGGAAATAGATTTTGATGAAACTCATCGGATGATGATACACCAACTAGTCTTGCTCATGATGTTAACCCAACTAGTGATAACCCTACTAATCCAAATGATGCCCCATCTGATACTCATGTTACTACCCCTACTTTTTCTAGACAACCTAGCAAACGGACGAAAACATCTCCCGTTTGGCCATTTTTTACTCAACTAATTCTAGAAAATAAGGCTAAGTGTAAAACTTGTGGCACGAAGTTAGTTTTTAAATATTTTGGATCGTGGGGGGGGGGGGGGAACTTTGGCTAGATACATATTGAAACACCCTCAAGATAAAGTGAAATATCTTCATCTGAAAGCTTTGGCCGGGGGGAAAAGTCTACCTACTCCTAGTCAGGTTGACCGTAGTACCGATTCAAATCAATTTCAACCGGGAATTAACACTGTTACCGGTAAAATTTTATATTATGATCCAAAAAGAGATCGGAAAGAATTGGCAAAAATGGCAATGGTTATGTGTTTACCCTATAGTTTTCCTTCTGACCCTAACTTTGTGCATTATATTAGAAAATTTTTTAATCCTACTTATAAAGGTTTTCCTCGCACAACCATAAAAAGCGATATTTATAAATATAAACATGATTATGAACAATATTTACGCTATTTATTTACTCATATAAATTGTCGTGTTGCTATTATAACTGATATTGGTAGAAGTGGTAACGACAATGATTATCTTACTGTCACCAGTCATTGGATTGATGAGGATTGGATAATGCAAAAGCGCATTATTTCTTATAGAATAATTAATTCACGTCACACTGTGATGACCCAAAAGGTCATCTTATGTTTTAGAACTTAAATCTGTGCTCCTAAGCCTTAAAAATCTTATTTTTACCCTCCTCGATTTGCGTGCACAGTCCGGTCAGGTTTCCGGAAAGCTTTTATGTTGAAAACTAATGAAAATAAGAATTTTGTCTTAAAAGTTAATTTTAGTTGACTTCGGTCAACATATTTGGTAAACGGACTCGGATCCATGCTTTGATGGTCCCGATAGGTTCGTATCAAATTATGGGATCTGGGCGTATGCCCGGAATCGAATTCGTAGGTCCCTAGCTCAAGATATGAATTTTTGATGAAAATTAAAAGTTTGGAAATTATTTGTTTTTTAGAATTGATTGATATTTGGCATTGTTAGTATCGGGTCCGTATTTTGATTTCGGAGCCCGGTACAGTTTCATTATGATATTTAAGACTTGTCTGTGAAATTTGGTGAGAAACGGAGTTGATTTGACGTGATTCGGACGTCCAGTTCAGAAGTTATGGATTTTAAAGTGTTCTTGAGAATATCATTTGAATTGTTGCTAAATTTAGAGTTCTAGGTGTTATTTTGGCGATTTGATCATGCGAGCAAGTTCGTATGATGTTTTGGACTTGTGTGCATGTTTGGTTTGGAGCCCCGAGGGCTCAGGTGAGTTTCGGATAGGCCACGAGATGTTTTGGACTTTGGAAATATGATTTTTTTCTGCAGATTCTGGTATCTGTCATATCCTTCTTCGCGTTCGCGAAGGTCCTCTCGCGAACGTGAAGAGTAATCTGATGAGGCTGAAACTTCTTCTTCGCGAACGCGAAGGCCTGGTCGCGAACGCGAAGTGATGGGGGATTTACCCTTTGTGAACGCGATAGGCTTAACGCGAACGCGAAGCATGTGGGGACCTGGGAGGGTGGGGGTTGGTCGTTCCTTCATCGCGAACGCGAGCAACGTCTCGCGAACGCGAAGGCCAGGGGGGTGTAACCATCGCAAACGCGAGCTGGTTCTCGCGAACGCGAAGGCTTGGCAGCCAATACCTTTCGCGAACACTACAGTGGTCTCGCGAACGCAATGAACACTGTCGCCCAGCACTTAACAGAATCCAAAACAGGATTTTTGCCAAAAATTCATTTTTCTCAAAAACAAAACGGTGAGAGGCAATTTTTCAGGAGCCATTTCTTCCCCAAATTATTGGTAAGTGATTCTAAACCATTTTCTTTCAATTACCCATTACATTTCTTGAATTTTCAACAACAAATCTAGAGTTTTCATGGTAGAATAAGGGGTTAGGGTAGAAAATAGGGATTTCGGGAATTTGGGGATTTAGACCTCAATTTGAGGTCGGATTCCAAAACTAATTACATATTCGGGCTCGCGGGTGAATGGGTAAACATATTATGGTCTGAACCTCGGGTTTTGACCAAGCGGGCCCGGGATCGATTTTTCGACTTTTGGGGGGAAAATTGGAAAATTTAATTTATGCAATATAATTGATTCCTTTAGCAATATTTGATATTATTGAGTCATTTTTGAATAGATACGAGTGGTTTGGAGGTGAATCCTAAAGGAAAAGCGGTGATTCAGAATTAAGTGGCCTTCGGTGCGAGGTAAGTGTTGTGTCTAATCCTGACTTGAGGGAATTAGGAAACTTAGATTATTTGCCAAGTGAAAATTCATGTGAGCGGAGTATATGTAAGGTGACGAGTACCTATACGTTGCCAACTTACCTGTTTTTCCATGTTTCTCTGTTTTTCGTATATTTTCTTTTCCTATGTCTAATTGCTATGTGTTATACTGGTGTTGTTCAAATTATCGTTCTTATCATGTTTACGGAAATTTTCTAGTGATAATTAAGTTTTTATTTCAAGTTGAGATTGATAATATGGAACCAAATTTTGAAGTAAGGTTTGTACTTGTTATTCTATCTCTCTATTGTTACTTATGCATTGTATTATGGTAAGGGAGAGTATTAATGCACGAAAGGTGATGTTGTGCCATATTGTGAGTATTAATGCACGAAGGGTGATGCCGTGCCATATTGTGAGTGTTAATGCACGAAGGGTGATGTCGTGCCATATTGTGAGTGTTAATGCACGAAGGGTGATGTCGTTCCATATTGTGAGTGTTAATGCACGAAGGGTGATGTCGTGCCATGATATGAGAGTAAAAGCACAAAGGGTGATGCCGTGTCATTTCTATTAATTTTATGGTAAGATTGAGAATAAAAGCACGAAAGGTTATGCCGTGCATTTTTCTTTACTGTATTCACTATTCTTGTTGATTCATGGTATATTGACTGCTTCGTTGATCATTTTGTTGTAGTTCTTTATCTTGCATTCCGCTCAATATGTTTCCACTCCTGACATTTCCTGTTTAGTTCTTCATTCATGTTATTTGCGTATACACTGTTAAATTGTACAGGTTGATTGTAGGTGCCTTGCCTTAGCCTCGTCACTACTTCGTCGAGGCTAGGCTCGACACTTACCAGTACATGGGGTCGGTTGTACTGATGCTGCACTCTGCACTTTCTGTGTAGATTTTGATACCGGCTCTGGTTGATCGAGATTTTGCTATTGGTCCCCTGTCCGGAGACTTAAGGTAGATCTGTCGGCGTCCATAGACCTTGAAGTTCCCGTCTATCATTTCGGTTCTACTATTTCTTTTATTCAGACAGTTGTATTTCTTTCAAACTATTATTTGTAGAAAATTTTAGAATTCTCGTGAATTGTGACTCTAGATCCGGGTGGTAGTAATTAATACCGTTTTTATGATATTCCACACTGGTCACATTTCATTTTAGTTAATTATTGTTATTTACTGAATGGAAAATAATAAATTGGTAAATGATTCTCTAACGTTGGCTTGCCTAGCAAGTGAAATGTTAGGCGCCATCACGGTCCCGTCGGTGAAAAATTTCGGGTTGTGACAGTTGGTATCAGAGCACTAGGTTGCCTAGGTCTCATAATTCATGTGCAAGCTTAGTAGAGTCTGGAGGATCGGTACGGAGACGTTTGTGCTTATCTTCCAGAGGCTATGAAGTTTAGGAACAAGTTTCACTTCTTTTCTTCGCTGTCGTGCGATTTTGCTTTCTCAATACTGATTGAACTCTTCTACTCTTATTCTCTCGTAGATGGCGAGAACACGTACTGCTTCCTCAGCTAAGCAGCAGCCAGAGCCTCCAGTGACAGCTCCTACGCGGGGTAGAGGTCGAGGCCGAGGCAAGGGCAGGGCTCAGCCTAGGGCCCGAGCAGCAGCCCCAACAATGGAGCCTCAGATAGAGATTGACGAGGAGGTTCCAGCCCGGACTATTCCTGTCGGACCAGCTCAGGTTCCGGAGGGGTTCATTGTTACCCCAGTACTTCAGGATACTTTGGTCCATTTGGTGGGCCTTATGGAGAGTGTGTCCCAGACTGGCGCATTTCCCATGGCACTAGCTGTCTCTCAGGCTGGAGGAGGAGCCCAGACTCCTACCACTCCCGCTCCGGAGCAGATAGCTCCCCAGTATCAGACTCCAGCAGCCTAGCCAATCGGATTAGTTCAGCCGGTTATTGCGGCACAGGTCATAGATTGGCCAACTATGTCTTCTGAGGCTTTATGAAGATTGGACAGGTTTACCAAGCTCTTCCCTATTCACTTCAGTGGTGCTCCTTCAGAGGACCCCCCAGGAGTATCTTGACAGCTGTCGCAAGGTTCTACGGAACATAGGTATAGTGGAGACCAATGGAGTCGATTTTGCTGCATTTCAGATGATTTGTTCCGCCAAAAAATGGTGGAGAGATTACTTGTTAACCAGACCAGCTGGGTCGCCTGCTCTTACTTGGGACCAGTTCTCTCAGCTCTTCATAGAGAAGTTTCTGCCTATCACATTGAGAGAGGAGTGTCGCCGTCAGTTTGAGAGTCTCTAGCAGGTCGGTATGACAGTTACTCAATAGGAGACCCGTTTTGTGGATTTGGCCCGTCATGTTATTCTTCTGCTTCCCACCGAGAGAGAGGGTGAGGAGGTTTATTGATGGACTTGCTCAGCCTATCAGATTGCAGATGGCTAAGGAGACTGGGAGTGAGATTTCTTTTCAGGCGGCTGCTAATGTCGCCAGACGAGTCAAGATGGTTCTTACTCAGGGAGGTCAGGGGTCTGACAAGAGGCCCCGTCATTTCGGTGAGTTCAGCAGTGCCTTACCTAGAGGCAGGAGTACTTTTGGTAGAGGCCATCCTCCCAGGCCGTATCATTCAGCACTCTAGGCATCCCACGGTGCCTTAGGTGGTCGTGGGCCTCAGATGCATTATTCCGACCAGCTAGCCTATAGTGCACCACCAGTTCCTATTAGTGCACCTCCACTCCAGAGTTATCAGGGTGGTTATTTAGGTCAACAGGGTTAGTTACATGGTCAGCAGTCACAGCAGCCGAGGTTATGTTATACTTGTGGTGATCCGAGGCACATTGCCAGATTTTGCCCACGGGCAACAGGCAGCTCACAACATTAGATCTCTCGTGCAATTTTGGCACCAGTTGCTATACCACCTACTTAGCCAGCCAGAGGAAGGGGTCAGGCAGCCAAAGGTAGGGGCCAGACAGTTAGAGGTGGAGGTCAGGCTGTTAGAGGTGGAGACCAGCCAGCTAGAGGTCGTCCCAGGAACGTAGTTTAGGGTGTTGGGGCCCAGCCCCGGTGTTATGCTTTCCCAGCCAGGCCTGAGGCTAAGTCATCTGACGTTGTTATCACAGGTTCTATTTCAGTTTGCAGTAGAGATGCTTCAGTTCTATTTGATCCGGGATCTACTTACTCCTTTGTGTCATCCTATTTTGCTTCCTATTTGGTTATGCCCCGTGATTCTTTGAGTGCTCATGTGTATGTGTCCACACCAGTGGGAGATGCTATTGTTGTAGATCGTGTTTATCATTCGTGTGTGGTCACCATTGGGAATATTGAGACTCGTGTAGACCTTCTACTTCTCGACATGCTTGATTTTTATGTCATACTGGGTATGGATTGGCTGTCACCTTATCATGCTATATTAGATTGTCACGCCAAGACAGTGACCTTAGCCTTGCAGGGGTTGCCTCGATTAGAGTGAAAAGAGAATCTTGGCCATTCTTCCAGCAGGATTATCTCTTATGTGAAGGCTCGGCATATGGTCGAGAAGGGGTGTCTAGCTTATTTGGCTTATGTCCGCGATTCTAGTGCAGAGGTTCCTTCCATAGATTCGGTACCGGTTGTTCGTGAGTTTCCAGAGGTGTTTCCTGCAGACCTGCCGGGGATGCCACCCGACAGGGATATTGATTTCTGCATTAATTTGGCTCCGGGCACTCAGTCAATTTCCATTCCGCCATATCGTATGGCCCTGCCAGAGTTGAAAGAATTGAAGGAGAAGTTGAAAGATTTTCTTGATAAGGGCTTCATTAGACCTAGTGTCTCGCCCTGGGGTGCACCTGTGTTGTTTGTGAAGAAGAAAGATGGATCGATGAGGATGTGTATAGATTATCGGCAGTTGAACAAAGTCACCACCAAGAACAAATATCCATTATCTAGGATTGATGATTTATTTGATCAGCTTTAGGGTGCCAAGGAGTTTTCAAAGATTGATTTGAGATCTGGCCACCATCAGTTGAAGATTAGGGCATCTGATGTTCCTAAAACGGCTTTTCGGACTCGGTATGGTCATTATGAGTTTCTAGTGATGTCATTTGGGCTGACAAATGCCCCAGCAACATTCATGGATTTGATGAATCGGGTATTCAAACCCTACCTGGATTCCTTTGTGGTTGTGTTTATTGATGATATCTTGATCTACTCCCACAGTCGAGAGGAGCATGAGCAGCACCTTCGGATCATTCTTCAGACTCTGAAAGGCAGCCAGTTATATGCTAAGTTCTCAAAATGCGAGTTTTGATTGAATTCAGTTGCCTTCTTGGGTCACGTTGTATCAGCAGAGGGTATTCAGGTGGATCCTAAGAAGATTGAGGCAGTCCAGAATTGGCCTAGACCCACATCAGCTACAGAGATCCGTAGTTTCCTGGGTTTGGCGGGCTATTACCGTCAATTTGTGGAGGGGTTTTCATCCATAGCAACCCCGTTAACCAGATTGACCCAAAAGGGTGCCCCGTTCAGGTGGTCAGACGAGTGTGAAGCGAGCTTTCAGAAGCTCAAGACAGCTTTGACTATGGCACCAGTATTGGTGTTACCCACAGGTTCAGGATCTTATACAGTATATTGTAATGCATCTCGTATTGGTCTGGGTACGGTATTGATGCAGGATGGCAAGGTTATTGCATATGCTTCACGGCAGCTGAAGGTTCACGAGAAGAATTACCATGATCATGATCTAGAGCTGGTAGCCATTGTTCACTCGCTGAAGATTTGGAGGCACTATTTCTACAGCGTGCCATGTGAGGTACTCACTGATCATCGGAGCTTGCAGTATTTGTTCAAGTAGAAGGAACTCAATTTGAGGCAGAGGAGGTGGCTAGAGCTATTGAAAGACTATGATATCACTATATTGTATCATCCCGGGAAGGCCAATGTGGTGGCCGATGCTTTAAGTAGAAAGTCAGTCAATATGGGTAGCCTTGCATATATTCCAGTTGGTGAGAGGCTGCTTGCATTGGATGTTCAGGCCTTGGCCAACCAGTTCGTGAGGTTAGATGCTTCTGAGCCCAGCCGTATTCTAGCTTGTATAGTTGTTCGGTCTTCTTTGTTTGAGCGCATCAGAGATCGACAGGATGACGATCCTCATTTACTTGTCCTTAGAGACACAGTGCGGCATGGTGGTGCCAAGCAGGTTACTGTTGGAGATGACGGAGTTTTGAGGATAAAATTTCGTATTTGTGTGCCTAATGTGGATGGACTTCGTGAGTTGATCCTTGAGGAGTCCCACAGTTCCCGGTATTCTATCCATCTGGGGGCCGCCAAGATGTATCAGGACTTGAGGCAGCATTATTAGTGGAGGCGAATGAAGAAAGACATAGTTGCCTATGTAGCTCGGTGCCTAAATTACCAGCAGGTAAAGTGTGAGCATCAGAGACCCGGTGGTTTACTTCAGAGGTTAGATATTCCTGAGTGGAAGTGGGAGCGTATCACTATGGACTTTGTTATTGGACTCCCACGGACTCAGAGGAAGTTTGATGCAGTTTGGGTCATTGTGGACAGGCTGACTAAGTCAGCACATTCCTTGGAGCGGTTGGCAGAGATTTATATTCGTGAGATCGTCCGTCTTCACGGTGTGCCCGTGTCTATCATTTCTGATCGAGGTACGCAATTTACCTCACACTTTTGGAGGGCAATTTAGCGTGAGTTGGGTAAGCGGATTGAGTTGAGCACAATATTTCATCCTCAGACGGACGGGTAGTCCGAGCGTACTATTCAGATCTTGGAGGATATGCTACACGCCTGTGTTATTGACTTTGGAGGTTCATGGGATCGGTTTTTGCCGTTAGCGGAGTTTGCTTACTATAACAGCTACCAGTCGAGCATTCAAATGGCTCCCTATGAAACATTATATGGTAGACGATGTAGGTCGCCAGTTGGGTAGTTCGAGACCAGGGGAGGCTCAGTTATTGGGTACAGATTTAGTTCAGGAGGCCTTGGACAAGGTCAAGAATATACAGGATCGACTTCGTACAGCTCAGTCCAGGCAAAAGAGTTATGCTGATCGTAAAGTTCGTGATATTGCATTCATGGTTGGAGAAATAATATTGCTCCAGGTATCGCCCATGAAGGGTGTTATGAGATTTGGGAAGAAGGGCAAGTTGAGCCCTAGGTATATCGGGCCATTTGAGATCCTTGAGAGAGTGGGGGAGGTAGCTTATCGACTTGCGTTGCCTCCAGGGTTATCCACAGTTCATCCGGTATTTCATGTATCCATGATCCGGAAATATCATGGTGACCCATCCCACGTGTTAGATTTCAGCTCTATCCAGTTGGACAAGGATTTGATTTACGAGGAGGAACCGGTGACCATTCTAAACTGGCAGGTTCGTTAGTTGAGGTCAAAGAGTTACCCTTCAGTTCGAGTGCTGTGGAGAGGTCAGCCTATTGAGGCAGCTACTTGGAAGTCCGAGTCCGATATGCGGAGTAGATATCCCCACCTTTTCGCCAGCTCAGGTATTTTTCTATGTTCGTTCGAGGACGAACAGTTGTTTTAGAGGTGTAGAAGGTGATGACCCAAAAGGTCATCTCATGTTTTAGAACTCAAATCTGCGTTCTTAAGCCTTACAAATCTCAATTTTACCCTCCTCAATTTGCGTGCGCAGTCCGGGCAGGTTTCCGAAAAGCTTTTATGTTGAAAACTAATGAAGATAAGAATTTTGCCTTAAAAGTTAATTTTAGTTGACTTCGGTCAACATTTTTAGTAAACGGGCCCGGATCCGTGCTTTGACGGTCCTGGTAGGTCCGTATCGAATTATGGGATCTGGGCATATGCCTGGAATCGAATTCGAAGGTCCCTAGCTCAAGATATGAAATTTTTATGAAAATTAAAAGTTTGGAAATTAATTGTTTTTAAGAATTGATTGATATTTGGCATTGTTAGTATCGGGTCCGTATTTTGGTTCCAGAGCCCAGTACAGTTTCATTATGATATTTAAGACTTGTGTGTGAAATTTGGTGAGGAACGGATTTGACGTGATTCGGACGTCCAGTTGAGAAGTTATGGATTTTAAAGTGTTCTTGAGAATTTTATTTGAATTGGTGCTAAATTTAGAGTTCTAGGTGTTATTTTGGCGATTTGATCGCGCGAGAAAGTTCGTATGATATTTTGGATTTGTGTGCATGTTTGGTTTGGAGCCCCGAGGGCTCGGGTGAGTTTCGGATAGGCCACGGGATGTTTTGGACTTTGGAAATTTGGTTTTTTTCTGCAAATTCTGGTGTCTGTCATAACCTTCTTCGCGTTCGCGAAGGCCCTCTCGCGAACGCGAAGAGTAATCTGATGTGGCTGAAACTTCTTTTTCGCGAACCCGAAGGCCTGGTCGCGAACGCAAAGTGATGGGGGATTTACCCTACGCGAATGCGATCGGCTTAACATGAACGCGAAGCATGTGGGGACTTGGGGGGGAGGGGGTGTTTTGGTCATTCCTTTATCGCGAACGCGAGCAACGTCTCGCGAACGCGAAGGACAAGGGGGATTAACCATCACGAATGCGAGCTGGGTCTCGCTAACGCGAAGGTTTGGCAGCCAATACCTTTCGCGAACGCTACAGTGGTCTAGCGAACGCAAAGAGTAATCTGATGTGGCTGAAACTTCTTCTTCGCGAACCCAAAGGCCTGGTCGTGAACACGAAGTGATGGGGGATTTACCCTACGCAAACGCGATCGGCTTAACGTGAACGCGAAGCATGTGGGACTTGGGGGGGAGGGGGTGTTTTGGTCGTTCCTTTATCGCGAACGCGAGCAACGTCTCGCGAACGCGAAGGACAAGGGGGCTTAACCATCACGAACGCGAGCCGGGTCTTGTGAACGCGAACGCTACAGTGGTCTCGCAAACGCTACAGTGATCTCGCGAACGCGATGAACACTGTCGCCCAGCACTTAACAGAATCCAAAACGGGATTTTTGCTAAAAATTCATTTTTCTCAAAAATAAAACGGTGATAGGCGATTTTTCAAGAGCCATTTATTTCCCAAATTATTGGTAAGTGATTCTAAATCATTTTCTTTCAATTACCCATTATATTTCTTGAATTTTCATCCAAAAATCTAGAGTTTTCATGGTAGAATTAGGGGTTAGGGTAGAAAATAGGGATTTCGGGAATTTAGGGATATAGACCTCAATTTGAGGTCGGATTCCAAAACTAATTACATATTCGGGCTTAGGGGTGAATGGGTAAAAATATTTTGGTCCGAACCTCGGGTTTTGACCAAGCGGGCCCGGGGTCGACTTTTGGGGGAAAACTTGGAAAATTTAATTTATGCAATATAATTGATTCCTTTAGTAATATTTGATATTATTGAGTCATTTTTGAATAGATACGAGTGGTTTGGAGGTGAATCCCAAAGGAAAAGCGGTGATTGAGAATTAAGGGGCCTTCAGAGCGAGGTAAGTGTTGTGTCTAACCCTGACTTGAGGGAATTTGGAACCTTAGATTATTTGCTAAGTGAAAATTCATGTGAGCGGCGTATATGTGAGGTGACGAGTACCTATACGTCGCCAACTTACCTGTTTTTCTATGTTTCTCTATTTTTCGTATATTGTTTTACTATGTCAAATTGCTATGTGTTATACTGGTGTTGTTCAAATCATCCTTCTTATCATGTTTACGAAAATTTTCTGGTGATAATTGAGTTTTTATTTCAAGTTGAGATTGATAATATGGAACCAAATGTTGAAGTAAGATTTGTACTTGTTATTCTATCTCCATGTTGTTACTTATGCATTGTATTATGGTAAGAGAGAGTGTTAATGCACGAAGGGTGATGCCGTGCCATATTGTGAGTGTTAATGCACGAAAGGTGATGCCGTGCCATATTGTGAGTGTTAATGCACGAAAGGTGATGATGTGCCATATTATGAGTGTTAATGCACGAAGGGTGATGTCGTGCCATATTGTGAGTGTTAATGCACGAAGGGTGATGCTGTGCCATGATATGAGAGTAAAAGCACGAAGGGTGATGTCGTGTCGTATCTATTAATTTTATGGTAAGATTGAGAGTAAAAGCATGAAGGGTGATGTCGTGTATTTTTCTTTACTGTATTCACTATTCCTGTTGATTCATGGTATATTGACTGCTTCGGTGATCATTTTGTTGTAGTTCTTTATCTTGCATTCCCCTCAATATGTTTCCTCTCCCGACATTTCCTGTTTAGTTCTACATTCCTATTATTTGTGTATACACTGTTAAATTGTACATGTTGATTGTAGGTGCCTTGCCTTAGTCTCGTCACTACTTCGTCGAGGTTAGGCTCGACACTTACCAGTACATGGGGTCGGTTGTACTGATGCTGCACTCTGCACTTTCTGTGCAGATTTTGATATCGGCTCTGGTTGATCGCGATTTTGCTATTGGTCCGCTGTCCGGAGACTTAAGGTAGATCTGTCGGCATCCACAGACCTTGAAGTCCCCGTCTATCATTTCTGTTCTACTGTTTCTTTTATTCAGACAGTTGTATTTCTTTCAAACTATTATTTGTAGAAAATTTTAGAATGCTTGTGAATTGTGACTCCAGATCAGGGTGGTAGTAATTAATACAGTTTTTATGATATTCCGCACTGGTCATATTTTATTTTAGTTAATTATTGTTATTTACTGAATGGAAAATAAAAAATTGGTAAATGATTCTCTAACGTTGGCTTGCCTAGCAAGTGAAATGTTAGGCGCCATCACGGTCCCGTCGGTGGAAAATTCCGGGTCGTGACATACACAAGGCAGTTTATTGCTAGTACAATTACAGATATTTGTAGATATTTTGCATTAGTGATAAAATAATATCAATTTCAATGGATAATGCTACTAGTAACACAAATGCTATAGCCTTGCTTACCACAACGCTAAATCCTGCATTTAGTGGCATTTTTCATGTTAGATATATTTGTCATATTTACCATTTAATTATGGGTGATGGTATGAGAATTTTAAATATTGAAATTGATAAGGTTAAAATGGCTCTTAATTGGCTTTTTTATTCAAACCGTAGAAGTAGACTTAGAGAATATTTTAAAAGATGCGATGAATTTGGCCTAAGAGAAATAAAGGTTCCTAAACCTTGTCCAACTAGATGGAATTACATGTATGAAAGTTTGGTTGTTACATATGAATATAGAAACCCCATAAACTCAACATTTAATGCATGTGTAAGTGATGATGATGAGCACCTTACAAATGGGGATTGGGCTAATGTTAAAATACTTGTAGAATGTTTAGAAAAATTTCATATTGCTACAAATGAATTTTCTGGGCAATATTATCCGACTATTTCTAACTGTTTAGTTTATATTGCAGAACTTGCAAATTTGTTTGCTCATTTTTCAGAGGGTGGGGAAATTTATAAACTTGCTATTGATTCTATGAGAAAAAAGTGTAAAAAATATTTTTTTTTCCCTATCCCCCCTATTTATGGTGTTTCTGCTATGTTAAATCCTTGTATGAAATTAGGAGGTCCTCATTTTTGGTATGAAACTGTTTATAATGGTTTAGCACTTGAAGATGAGGAATTATCTCAACTTCCAGAAGCAATAGCCACAATTAGAATAAATGCTCAAACTATTTTTAATACTTATCAAGTTGCATTAAATCATGCTAGACCAAATGTTCCAACTCCTTCTTCTTCTGATTCTCAATCATCTAAAAGAACTGCGGGAGTAAGAGCACTTAGTGCTTGGGCGGGGTTTAGGGGTTCTCAAGGTTCTAGTAGTAGTGATTTTCACAACTAAATGAGCTTGAAGTATATTTGTCGCAGGGAATTGAGGAAGTGAATCCCGACAGCTCCTTTAATCTTTTGGAATGGTGGAAGGATAAAGAAAAATACTTTCCGGTTCTTTCAAGGATGGCCCGAGATATTTTAACTATTCAAGCTTCAACAATGGCATCAGAGAGCGCTTTCAATCAAGCAAGACTTCAACTCATTGATTATAGAGCGTCTATGAGGGAGAGCTTGGAAAAATCAGTACTTTTCAGAGATTGGATCTGGTCGGAAAGAAGAAATTTTGGACTTGCTGAATCGCAACCATATGAAGACGAAGCTTACGAAGAAATGCTAGCTGAACTTGCGGAGGATGTTGCTACGCTCGGAAGTGGCAATGACCAAGCTACTTTTCTGCCACCACCAACGAAAATTCCTCCGGACCTTGATAGATTTATGAAGTTTGTAAGAGATACCATGTAACTTGTATGAACAAAAATTAGTATGTATTATGTAACTTATATTTTGTCACATCTTGATTAGTTTATTTTTCTTCTCAATGGTGGTATTAGCACCTTGTTGTGCTCATTCCATAGGGGGGATGAAGACTAAGAAAAATATTGCCATATTGTTTAATGCTATAATAAAATTACAAGGCATTGCTTTGAATATCTCTTTACAATATTTTTGTCTTTACACTTGGATATTATTTTTAACATCCTTTTGTCTCTAATTTCTATTTTTTTATTTTTTTAAAATCCATTATGCCCACTTAGCCCATTTAGCCCGCGGGCCGGGGCCATTTAGCCCGAGGCCGTTTGGCCCGTTTAATTTGGGACCGGACCGGGGCCGGACCGGAACCGTTTGGACCGGACCACTTAGCCTGTTTAGGCCCAAGACTGGCTCACTTGCCACCCTTAGCAGCACGTGAGTTGGCCGTGCGGATCCAGATATTTATATTATGGCACGTGAGATGTCCGTGCAACACGTGAGATGTTCGTGCAGTTTATAGCGTTTGGGCTGTAGGAGCCCCTCCGGAGTCTATACACCCCTAGTAAGCGCGGGTACCCATTGAGGCCTAAATCCCCATTCACCCTCGAGCCTGAATATGTAATTAATTTTGGAATCCGACCTCAAATTGAGGCCTAAATCCCCAAATTTCCAAAATTCCTATTTTTTACCCTAACCCCTAATTCTACCATAAAAACTCTAGATTTTTAGTTGATAATTCAAGGAATATAATAGGTAATTGAAAGAATGGTTTAGAATCACTTACCAATACTTTAGGGAAGAAAAAGGCTCTTGAAAATCGTCTCTACCCATTTGGTTCTTGAAAAATATTGAAGAAATAGCTTAAACCCGTGTTTGATTCTATTTTATGCACTGGGCGACAGTGTGCATCGCGTTCGCGAGGCCACTGTCGCGTTCGAGAAGGGTACTAGCTTCCAAGCCTTCGCGTTCGCGATACCCAGCTCGCGTTCGCAATACGCAGCTCGCGTTCGCGATGGTTACGTCCCCCCTGGCCTTCGCGTTCGCGAGACGTTGCTCGCGTTTGCAATGGTTACGCCCCCTGGCCTTCGCGTTCACGAGACGTTGCTCGCGTTCGCAATGAAGGAACGACCAACCCTCCCCCAGGTCCCCAAGTGTTTTGCGTCCGCGATGAGCAGGTCGCGTTCGCGAAGGGTAAATCCCCCCATCACTTCGCGTTCGCGAAGAAGAATTCTCAGCCTCACTGGATTATGCTTCGCGTTCGCGAGAGTGCCTTCGCGAACGCGAAAAAGGACATGCCAGAATACAGATTCGGCAGAAAAAAAACAAGATTTCCAAAGTCTAAAACACCCTATGGCCTATCCGAAACTCACACGAGTCCTCGGGGCTCCAAACGAAACATGCACACAAGTCTAAAAATATCATACGAACTTGCTCGCGCGATCAAACTGCCAAAATAACGCCTAGAACTACGAATTTAGCACCAAATCAAATGAAATTCTCAAGAACACCTTAAAATCAATAACTTCTCAACTGGACGTCCGAATCACGTCAAATCAACTCCATTTCTCACCAAATTTCACAGACAAGTCTTAAATATCATAATAAAACTGTACCGGATTCCGAAACCAAAATACGGACCCGATTCTATCAATGCCAAATATCAACCAATTCTTAGAAATAATTAATTTTTAAACTTTTAATTTTCATCAAAAATTCATATCTTGAGCTAGGGACCTCCGAATTCGATTCTGGACATACGCCTAGATCCCATAATTCGATACGGACCTACCGGGACCGTCAAAGTACGGATCCGGATCTGTTTACTAAAAATATTGACCGAAGTCAACTAAAATCAACTTTTAAGGCAAAAATTCTTATTTTCATTAATTTTCAACATAAAAGCTTTCCGAAAACCTGCCCGGACTGCGCACGCAAATCGAAGAGGGTAAAAATATGATTTTTAAGGCTTAAGAGCGCAGATTCGAGTTCTAAAATATAAGATGACCTTTTGGGTCATCACATTAAAATTTTGGATGTTAAATAAAATTTAGGTCACAATTCTATAATAAAATTTACAAAGCATTGCCTTAGATATTTTTTTAACTTCCTTTTGTCTCTAATATCTATTTAATTTTTTTTAAAAAGAAATCTGTTGGGCGCACTTAGCCCGTTTAGCCCGCGGGTCGGGACCGTTTAGCCCGGGACCAAACGGTCTCGGTCCCGGTCTTAGGCCGGTCCCTACAAAAAGATCACTTAGCTCGGGACCGTTTAGCCCGTTTAATTTGGGACCGACCCGGGACCGGGACTGTTTGGACTGGCCCACTTGCCACTCTTAGGTATAATTGCACTTTTAAGTTTGGAGAAAATGACATTGTATAGCCGCTGTAAAAATAATAGTCAAAAAATATATAAAATTTGTATCCTCATGCTTATAATTTGTATCCCATTAGGTCAAAGTTTTTGGAAAATTTGAAGTGCTTTAATTATTTTTTTTCGAAAAAGGGCCTAAACTATATATATATATATATATATATATATATATATATATATATATATATATATATTCCTATTATTTGTTAAATGGTTTAAAAATTGGTGAGCCTTTCATTTAATTTTAACTTGGCCAGGCATGAAACATGGGTCTTATTTAATTTCTACCCATTTTCAAGAAAGTAGTACTTATTTAATTTGGAGAGTTAAGGCGTGTGATATGAACCATAGTAAAAGCAATTAACCGGCATGTCTTACATTCTTCTTTCTTCTCCATCTCTGTGAGATACGCAATTGAATCAGATTTAAGAAAAACTAAATAAAGTTTCTCATAAATATTTAAATTTCTGCCAAACCCAAACCGTGTTTTCTCCAATATAACCAAAAGGACCTTTGAAATGACTTTCTCGAAATACTAAACTGTTGGATCCACCTTGGCTTTGAGAATATAACACCGTAGCTGGTCATATTGTCATACTTTCTCGTGTACATAATAAATGATTAATTTATTTTTTTGTTTTGTTCCAAAATAAGTTTTTATTTAAATAATCAAGAAAAAATTTAATTTATTTTTTTAAAATTATCCTTATGTACGTATTTCTAAAAAGTCTTTTACTCCTTACATTAACTATGCTGCAATATTTAATTAAGGGTAGTTTAGTCACACTAATTATTTTTGTCTAGAATTTTATGTTTCCCTAATGGGTGTGCCTAAAGCAAATTGATCACTTATTATGGATCGGAGGGAGCAAAACATCTATATAAATATATAAAAGAGGGACAATAGAAGATGATGTGGCATCTCTATTTGCCCTACAAACTCAATTATCTTTTTTGTCAATTTTTTGGACTATCTTTTTTTTTCCCCCTTATTTATTTGCTTTTTAGAATCCAAAAGTCACTTCTGTAAAAACAACCAAAAGTCACCTCTTTTCCTATTCTTTCTCCCACCTCTCCGTGACAATTAAGATAGCAGTTACGGTACGCTTATAATTCCAAAGGCAAGTTCGTTCTAAGCAATTAATATCTTCCGTTTCGTCAATTGCCGTGTTCGTAAGAATACAATGAAGAATCCTCAGTTTTCTTATTTTCTGTGACTCATTTCTACTTTTCTTCTTTCTTAACTCTATGATTTGTCTATGCTACAAATTCTCTCTCTCTGTCACACACTTATATCTTTATTTCTTCTCTGTTACAAACATAAGATTATTGGATATATCCAGGAAAATGATTTGATGCATGGTTTTGGCCTGGATATCATATAAATCCAGCAAAACAGAGAAGATGTTTTCATCGTAGGGAGATACTAACACTGAAATTGAGAGGATAAAGAGTAAGGGATGCATGCGTTATGTTTCTCTATAGATCGACTCCCTCGCGCATCGTAGCAATGGAGAGGAAAAAGAGTAAGGGGTGACTCTTTTGGTGACTTTGGGCTTCCAGATATGTTTGGACTCTCCACTTCTACCCACGGAATCTACAGAAACATGGTTAGAGTACATAATATCATTGGTACCGGAATTTACACTTGAACCTTACCTAAAAATTGTAACATGCGTTTTAAGAGAAATATTTTTTTTTGTGGAATCAAAACGAACATGTTGGAAATCGTGTTAAGATATGTTTTGCCTAGGATTATAGAGATTCTTAGCTTGTAGTTTATCTTGAACTATTGCATATATTACTTGTACAATTTGACTTTAATTAATTTACCGGTTGATAAACATTTTAAATCTTCATGTTTGACAACGTTAAGCTCTATTGCAGCCACTAAAACTTCTTTTGGTTCATTTAATTAATTGAATCAAATGTTTGCATTGATTCCTTCTCTTCAAGTTTTACCAATTATATTGCTCTTTACGATCAAGTTTCGGTTCTTTATCAATAACGGCGAGCAACACAGATCTCCCCATTTTGCTTTTTGGTTTCAACTGTTCTTTAAATTTGTTCAACTATTTGGCAAAATGGTACATTTACTCACTCGCCTCTTTAATTAGTCACGATAGCATGAAGCTCTTCTAAACTTCGGATTTCAGTTTTGCTCTTCGAATGAGTTTAATTCATTTATTGGATTACGTTTGTCTCTCTCAATTTTCAGTCTTTAGCGTCGATTATGGAGGAGCTAAAGATCAATAAGCAGGATTCAGTGTAAATGACAAATCTAATCTTTGCAAGTGAAGATCTCATGAGTTTTCTCTACCATCATTTTAACATTACTTTGACTTTATTGGTCCAACTTAATTGCATAAAGTGTGAGGAAGCCCTTCTCAGCCTGAATTGGCTTTGCTTTTTAGGATAAAGATGTGCAATGTATCTTAATGGAATGATGGACTTTAAAAGCTTTAAATGGCATCACTCAATATTTATGTTAAGTGTTCCCTGCCTAACATTCTAGGGACTTTTGGAAAATGAAATGTGCGCCTAAATACATTATAGAGGGGATGTATATTGTTGGGCTTATACAAACTACTTCGAGGAGGATCCTCGACTATACACCTAATGTCACTCCCACACGTAAGCTACTTATTTGATTTTAAGTTACTTCTCAATTTGTTTTTAACTTAAAAAGTGATAGTGAATCTTTGATGGACAAATTGTTGAAGAAGGCTGAATGATTTTTTGGCCTCGATTTATAGTATGGTGGGTTGTATCACGAAAGGAGATGCATTTATGGAGATTTTAAGATGCGTAAATGCAGAAGAAAATATATCATTCGTTTACGTATATTTAATCGCTTTAAGAATCTAATGTGAATGGAACATTTATATTAATCTCACCCTTTGTTGAAATGCTCATATTTCCTATATCACCAAGGCTAAGTAATCTGTACTAAAGATATTAACCAATTCATTTTTTTTCAAATATTCCTTTGTATAAGTTTAAATATTCTTCCTCAAATATAGAGAATGATTGTTTGATGAATTTTACGTTTTAAAAATTCGCGCAAAGCGCGAGAAGTTTACTAGTTTGAGTTATATATATTGTTACTGTAAAATATTCTTTACGCAAATATCTAAGATAAGCTACCTTTAATTGTGGGATTTAAATTATTAAAAATAAGACATATTTACTGCTCTAACAAAAAAAGGATACATGATGGTGTAAAAATTCCTTACGCTGATGGTGGGTATAACTTAAACTTTTACAAATATCTTCAATATATACATTAAAGAATGACTAATTACTAATTTCTAATTGTTACCATATTAATTAACTTGTTATCATTTTTTATTATTTAACAAAGCCTTCAGGGAAGCAAAATAATGCTAACTGATTAAAGCAGAAAAGATAAATATTGAAACAAAAGCAGCCATTGCCATTAATGTCCAAAGACCATCTCCAACCCAAAGCTATTTTCGAAGCCAAGTATTATTTTAGTGTAAGATTTGGTGTTTTGATGCTTCAATCCAACACCATTTCTTATACCATATTAAATTTAGTGTAACATTATTCATCAACACTATTACTATTCATCAATATTTTATTATTATCTTTTATTACAAATTTTATAATTACTTATATTTTTTATGTAATATCTTTATAATATTAATTTTATATTTTAATTTTGGTGTATAATTTTTATAAATTAATTTTCGTATATTTTATTTTTTATATAAAATTGTAAGTTAATTTTATTATAAGTTATAATTATATAAAAATACATAACCATCAAAAAAATGAAAAGTGCAAATCTAAAATATAATATGTTGTTAATAAATAACACAATGTTCATTAAATAACATAAAAATAAATATTTAATACAATAGCAACTTATATTAAATGGTTATATAAGAAAGAAATATGAATTATATGGGATGAATATGTAAAAAGAAAGAAAAAAGAAAGGATTTGTTTTATGGAATAAAAAAATAAATTTAAATAAAAGAAAATAATATAATATAGAAGAGAGTGAATAATATAAAAGGAATATTCTTTTTTGGTGTAAAAAATAATGTAATGGGTTGGAGTTAATTTGTACTATTTTGGTGTACAAATATGGTGCAAGGGTTGAAGATGCCCTAAGTGAAAGTGAGAAAGGACATACCTAGTTGATACATGTTATTTATATATGCTCAACTCTATCTAAAAAATTTTAAAACTATTTATTTTATCCTTAATAATATATATGTATAGCTATAGAAATGTCATGACATATTATACACAAAAGCCAAAGGCACTTTTTTTTTCCTGTGTTGTGTGAGTTGTTATTTTGGGAAGATAAGGGTGGCATTTCACTATTGTGTTTGTTGGCTATTGATATTGTCTGGGCGGAGTGATAAGGGTGGCTATAAGAGCGATAAGGGTGGCAATATGAGCGATAAGGGTGGCTATTGTCAGGGACGATATGTGATGATGTGGGGTTGTGGGGTTGACAATTTTCATGCGATATTGTGATTTTCTTGTGTTTATTTTTATACCTTGTGAAACTTGTCTTGTTTTTAGTAAATTGATAATAATCTGATTTATGTTGAAATTGGGAGCTTGTGGCTATTGCCAGGCAGTTTATAAAAGGAAATGTGGGCATGAGGTGCCGTGAATTTTTATATGAGATGGGGATATTGGCACGTGATTTGTCCGTGCAGTTGTGATATAAAATGTGAGCACGAAGTGCTGTGATGAAATGATAATGATATTTGGCACGTGAATTGTCCGTGCAGTTGTGATATGAAATGTGGGCACGAGGTGCCGGGCAATATGATGATTTAATTATGTGCAAGAGGTGTCGTTGAAATATGAAAATGGGTTGAGATCCGTATTTTGATGATTTTGAAATGAGGTATCACATGGTGACTTTTTAATTGAAAGAATTATATTTAAAATATTTATTTAGAAGGATTTTTACTTAGAAAGTATTATATTAAAGCATTGTATTTTGAAAGATATTTATTTGAGGAAATTGTATTTAAAAAGATTTATTGAAAGAATTATATTTGAAAAATAATTATTTGAGAAAATTATACTTGAAAGAGAGTTATCTGGAAGAACTATGTGAAAGACATTTATTTGAAGGGCTTGATTTAATTGGGTATAATTGTGTTTATTAATTGCTGAGTGATATTAATGGTATTCCTGTTGTTTGTTGTGCATATCACTGGTTGTTTTATCGTGACTTTATTATTATTTGCTTCCTATTATTTTTGTATATTATATTGCACAGGTTATTAGACTAGTGAGTTTCTTGACTGTACCTCGTCTCTACCCCATTGAGGTTAGTCTTGATACTTACTGGGCACCGCTGTGCGTGCTCACTCTACACTTCTGCACATTATTTTTTGTGCAGAGCCAGGTATTGGAGTTATTGGACTTGAGAAGAATTAAAGCGGGATCGTAAGGATTCAAGGTAAAGCTGCTTGGTCGTCGTAGTCCCTTGGAGCCTTTCTATTTTATTGTACTGTTAATTTTTAATCAAACAGTATTGTATATTCGGTACTCGTGATCATTCTATGTATTCAGTTAGAGTTCGTGACTCATTTATAATAATTGAAGCCAACTCAGTAATCATAACCAATTATCATTTTCATCAATTCCCGTTGCAGCATGCAAACCACTCTCACAACATATTCATTTTCAATCCTCTTATATAATTATTTTTAATCAAGTATATATATTAATTTTTAAATAAGTCTATTGCGGCGTGCAATCTGATCCCCCAAATATTAATTTTTAATAAATCTATTGCGGCGTGCAATCCAATCCCTCAAATATTGACTTTTAATAAGTCTATTGCGGCGTGCAATCGGATCCCCCAAATATTGACTTTTAATAAGTCTATTGCGCGTGTAATCCGATCCCCCAAATATTGACTTTTAATAAGTCTATTGGGGCGTGCAACCCGATCCTCCAATATGGACTTTTTAATAAGTCTGTTGCGGCGTACAACCCGATCCTCCAATATATTCATTTCAATCAATTCTGTTGCGGCGTGCAACCCGATCCTCCAATATATCCATTTACCAATTTTTAAAGAAAAACTTTTCCCAATAAATGCAACAATTAATATAAAATTATAGGACAACAAACATACAATAATTATGATTTAATTATAAAATAAACAATGACAAATAACAAATTATTATGAAAATCAGGGAGAAAATAAGCAGTTTAATATTTAATATGCTAAATGTTAATTCGTGATTTAAAACGATTTATGACTTTTCAAGTAATTATGTAAACAATTAATTTGACGACGTATAGACACTTGTCACCTCACCTATACGTCGTTCACATGCATTTCACATAACAAATAGTTTAAGGGTTCTATTCTCTCAAGTCAAGGTTAACCACGACACTTACCTCGCTTTGCAAATTCCAATCAATTACTCAACCACAACTTTTTCTTTTAAATTTATCTCCAAAAGCTTCAAATCTATTCACAAACAATTCGATATATTCAATACGAATCATATGAATTAATTCCATATGAATTTACTAATTTTCCGGATAAAAATTTGAAATTCATTAAAATATTCGATAGTGGGACCCACGTCTCAAATCCCGAAAAAACTCACAAAATTCGAACACCCGTTCCGCTACGAGTTCAACCATACAAAAATTATTCAGTTCCGATGTCAAATGGACCTTCAAATCTAAATTTTTCGTTTTTGAAAGAATTTATAAAAATTTCAATTTCTTCCATCTAAATCCGAAATAAATGATGAATATAGACATGGATTTATGAAATATAATCACTTTTGGTTATAGAACACTTACCCAATTTAAAGTCGTGAAAAATCGCTTTGGAATCGCCAAAATCCGAGACTCAAAACTAAAAAATGAGTAAAAATGGCGACTTCCGAATTTATGGGCTCTGCCCAGTCATTTTCGCATCTGCGAATAAAAGTTCCGCATTTACGGACTCGCATTTGCGATGCCAGGCTGCCAATTGAAGTTCCGCATTTGCGGACATTCCTGTCGTACATGCGACATCCGCTTCTGCGCAAAATGGTCGCTCCTGCGAAGACCCCAGGCCAGCCCAGTCCCGCATCTGCGCAATTCCGCCGCACCCGCAGCATCGCACTTGCGGCCAAGACCCTCGTAGGTGCGATTACATCAGAGGCCGAATTTTCCAGAATTGGCTTAAGTTCAAAATTCGATCCGAATCACACTCGAGGTATTTGGGACCCCGTCCGAATATACCAATAAGTCCCGTGATATAATACAGACTTACTCGGGGTCTAATATCACGTCAAACAACGCTAAAATTACAATTCACACCTCGATTCGAATTTAAGAGTTTTAAACTTTTCAATTTGCAAAATCATGCCAAAACATATTAAATGAATCCGGAATGACTTCAAATTTGGCACACAAATCCTAAATGACATAACAAAGCTATTTAAATTTTCAGAATCGGATTCCGGCTCTGATAACAAAAAGTCAACCTCGTGGTCAAACTTAGAAATCTTTAGCCTTTGAATTACTAGTTTCCGTTAAATGGTCATAACTTGAGTTAGGGACTTTTAAATTAAATTTCGGGCATACGCCCAAGTCCCAAATCACGATACGGAGCTACTGGAACTGTCAAAATACTGATTCGGGTCCGTTTGCTTAAAATGTTGACCAAAGTCAACTCAATTGAGTTTTAAGGCTCTATTTCACATTTTAATCCATTTTTCACATAAAAACTTTCCAAAATATTTTACAGACTGTGCACACAAGTCGATGAATGATAATTAATGCTTTTCTAGGTTTTAAAACACATAATTATTTATTAAATTTAAAGATACATTTTGGGTCATCACACATAAACTCCACAAAATTTTCATTGAAGCGCGCAAATAAAATTTTAGGACAATGTCTTGTGAGAAAAATTAAAAGAAGTACCGAATTTTGTTAAACTTTTATTGTATTTGTACGGTAGAGTAACATATTCTAAAAGTATCAGACTAAAGTGTCAGAATTGTCTATACAAAATTTGGAAATCCAATATTTCCCTAGCCAAATTAAAATCAAATATGCATAAAATTTTGATGAATGAAAAATGACATTGTATAAAAGGAGGAATTACCGAAAAATATGACAATCTTAATGTATTAAATGCTCATTTACATTTCTCAGTCATTGCCTACTTGCGTTTAGATAATGATGCTTAGAATTTGCTTCAGTTAATTTGATAAATTGTTATGAATAATTAGTTAATATAAAAAATTATTTCCCTCACCACATTTTAGTGAGTTGCTTTAAAAGCCTTTTATATTGTACTAGAGGATTATTAATTATAAACTATTACAGTTAGAATCGAAAGTATAACACAGTGTATAATAAAATAATATAATTTTGTTTACATTGCTAGTGTTATGTATATATGCTCAACTGTATCTGTTTTTTTTTTTTAACTTTAAATTATTTAGTTTATCCTTAATAACATACCTTTATAGCTATAGAAATATCATGCCATATTACCGACAAGTCCAAAGTCACTTTTGATATATGCCAAAAGTCTTCTTTCTTCTTAAGCTCTATGATCAATTAATTAAATACCGCCACATAAAATGAATAGAGGAAGTACTAGTGAGACAATATTAAACGTAAACGGTTAGTTTTTAACAATCGTTCTCGGCAGAGATGGAGTCAGGATTTGAATCTTATGGGTTCAGGATTCAAGTTCTTTTAAGTTACTGGGTTCTAACTTAATAATTTGTGTATATTCAATGAATTTCTTAAGACAAATAAAAGGTTTTGACCAAAACTACTAGATTCGACCGAACCCGTAGCCAAAAGGCTGGCTCCGCCCCTGATTCTCCGTTAACATTTAGCAAGCAAGGTTGTTAAACTTAATTATTAATTAAGACCGACTTTTAAAGTCTCATTAATTAGTAATAAAGTTAACTATTTATAAAGTCGTGTATCTCATTAATGCTTAGCATCGCCATTTCAACCAGCATAAGGTTGAAACCATGTCTGCAAAAATGAAAGGAGGAGGAATACTAGACTTAAATCTGTAAGTGCTAATTAGTTGAGTCCCAATGCGGATATCAAAAGGGTAAGAAATAAGAAAAAATAGAAAGAATTACAAGAAAATACACATGACCTCACACCATAACAAAAAATAGCCCATATTTTTAAGTTTTACCCGATCTAGCCCATATCGTATATATTTTGAAAGCACTAGCAAATTCAAAACTTGTGTTCTTACAACCATTGCTTCTAAAAGTTATGGAGTTAAATATGTGTTCTCACAACCATTGTTTTCACTCTCTCTTCTTCTCACATCTTCTACATATGCTTCAAGGGGCCGTCCGCTATTGCTGCTTCTTACCCTGTGTCACCTGGTTGCAATGTAAGAAAATTGAAGAGTAGAAGTCCACCATTGAAGGCTATTCAAAGCTTTGCTTTCGAAAATAGGATTTTTTGAGTTTGTTAGTTGATTGGATTGGGTGTTATTCCAATTGATTAAAAATATCAAAAGGAGTTCAAAATTTAAATTTGAAGTGATTTGGAATAGATTTGAGCAAAATTTGAGTTAAATTTTAGAAAAGACGCAAGGAAGAAGACGAAGTCAGTTTTTTGTATAATTATGTATAATATTGTATAATAGTGTATATGAGTGTATAAGCACATCTTATACACTATTATATGCTATTATACACCTTTATACAAGCGTCTGTAGACGAACTTCTTCCACGATTTTTAGTTGCAATTCTTGTTCAAAACCAGTCCAAATCTCCATTAAATGACTTCAAATTTTATATACAACCTCCTTATACTATTTCTAACAAGTCTAAATAACATCCACGCTAAATTTCTCACAAAATCAAATTCGAAATTTAAACCCACATGTTTAAGCTTGTTAAAAATTTAATTTTCACCATCCAAATGGATTTGTTTTGTTGAACTAATATTTGAGTCACAGTTACTGATTCGAAAATTAACTTAAAAGGTTGAGTAATCCTTTTTAAAAATTAAATAGTAATTTCTAGAATCTATTGGAGTTGGATATTGAATCTTAGCCTATTACTTTTAGGCTAGTTGGTTGTAAATTGAAATATGGGCTATAAATTGATATCCCTTATTGAATTAGCTATACATAGTCAATAATATTCTTTTTAAATATAAATTTACACATTTATTTTAATTCAAAAATAATCTTTATATGATATTTAAAAATATTTATACTCATTTAGATAGGCTACACGTGCAACCCACTTACCGTAAGACTAGCTCATTTAAAAAATGGATAACCAATAGATAACTAATGGATTTCACTTCTACATTTGTAAAGCTTAAAATTGGAGGTTCTTCAAGTTTAGGAGACTAGAAATTCTTTCAAAAGTGATCATATTCAAGAAGTCATGGATAATCTGGATCCATATTATCCGCCGATTAACCCGTTTTTTATTCGTATTAAATATGGGTTAGGTCGAATAATTTATCCGTTTTTGCATTATCCGTTTTGACCCCGCTCATATCCGATATGACCCGTCCGTTTACCACCCCTAGAGCCACCTCATTCTCCTCCCCTCCCTCAACCAAAAAAAAATCGATAAGGGAAAAATAAAAAAAAATATATAAATGAAAAAACCTTATTAAAAACAATTATAGTACTCCTAAATGATAAAAGAAAAAAACAGAAAAAAGGTGCAGGGATGAAAATGTAATTTTACTTGAACACATCATTACTTCTCTAGCTGCTATGTTAGTGGAGCAAAGTAAACGCAGAACAAAGCTAAACTAACTTCCAACAGTTGAACACTGTTAACAGAAAAACATGTTGTTGCAAAGTTGGGGCTCTCCATCTGCTTCTTTAAGATTCTGCAGAAGACATAACACTTCAATTTACAACAATCCAACAACTAAAATCCTCATATATCCTTGTCCTAGAAAACATGGTAGATGTTTTTCTTCATCTTCTTTGTCCTATAAACCTTTGCCTAAGTTGCTGTGTCTTCATGGGATTGGAATAGAAGACATTACTGATGTTATCCATAACAAGGTTAGTCACTCCACTTCATATTTTTGTTTGATATGTACAAAAAAAGTTCATCTTTTTTTACCCCCTTATTCTTGATTTTTGCTTTTTGTTGGTTCTTTTGTGTAAAGTTGGAATCTTTATGTATCAGTTAGGCTTAAGTTTTGTTGGATTTTCATAGTGTATGGTGAGAGATGGAGGGTCAGTTTCATAAAAAATTAATAAATTTTGATATAGTATTTTTCCATAAGCTAAATTTAGATGTAAAAATGTGTGAAAATTTGTCAATTAGGTCCCAAATTGGTTCGATTTCCATTATGTATGGTGAAAATGTCTCATCTTATTCTAGATGGTTTGCTTTTCTTGGTTCTTTTGTGTAAAGTTGGAATCTTTATGTATCAATTAGTCTGCAGTTTAGTTGGATTGTTATTGTGTATGGTGAGAGTTGTAGCGTCAGTTTCACAAATAAGATTAAATCTAGATTCAATCTTTTTATGATTACTTAGTAATATGTGATTGTGTATACATTTGTCAATTAGTTCCCAAATTGGTCTGATTTACACTATGTATGGTGGGAAATGTCTCAGTTCAGGTCTATGTAGGCTTAATGTTTATAGTATATGGAGGGTCAATTCCAAATGTATGATAATATAAGAAGTGTTACAGGATGTTCATTTTCTTTACAATCTCAAAGAAAAGTGGAGTATTTTAGTTGCATTGTATGTGTATTTATAGATAGTTAACTTCCAGTTGTTCACCATAAAGAGGGGATTCTAATTGGTTGTATATTATGTCTCTATTGGGCTCTAAATTTATTGGATTAACGTTCGTATGGTGAAAGATGCCTCATTTGGTTCTTATTCCAGGCATTTGTGCCTAAACCTGGAAAACGGGGCAACTGTCTTGAGAATGAACAGATCACGCTCTCATAATCTTCTGAAATCCTAATAGGAAATGGTTTGATTAGGCAATGTAAGGTGTGGAAGCAATGTTCTACCAGAAGAAGCATCGATGTGGAAAGATTTGTTATTAATTTGTTTTTAACCGACCCACAGGTTTTGGTTGCAGCAGCGGTGTCTGCAGCTGTTGGTCAGCTGATGAAGCCTTTTACTTCAACTCTATTTTATGGCAATGAGTTCAATTTCAAGACTGCCTTACAGGCTGGTGGTTTCCCTTCTACACACTCATCTGTAAGATCTTTATCCTTCTATGCTTTCACAACCTTGTATAACCTCACCTATCATTTACACGACCTGCTTTCAAAACCAAAGTCTGCAATAAACTGATCAGCGCTTCAGTCCCAAATTAGTCTATTATAAACTGGTAGAAGAAAATTTAGCTATATACGCAGAAACTAGCTTTGCTGTCTTTTTTTTCATTTCCGTCTCATTTAATTTTATCTACTTCGAAATGACAGGCAGTAGTCGCCACAGCCACTGCCCTTGGCTTAGAAAGGTATTTACTCCTTTTGTATTTTCCCCCTAGAGGAAGTCACACATGAATTAGAACTTTGGAGAAAACATTGTAGTGTTGCAATTATTTCTGTTTTCTTGACTAGTTGTTTTTGTCTAGCTATGAGTGACATGCTATGAGTGCTGTAACTGCAGGGGCTTTTCAGATTCGATTTTTGGTTTAGCAGTAGTTTACGCTGGCCTTGTGATGTATGATGCACAGGTATGTTACGGAAACTTGAGTGTCCCTCCTTTTCTTTTTCCAGCTTCACTTCAAGAAAAATTTTCTTTCAGACTTTGTACGTTGCTCGACTCACACCTATTGCAATATGAGAAAATGCTAGATTTTGCCTTGTGCTAAGACTGCTAGTTCCCCCCTTTGAAAAAAAGCTGTAGGGGCAGAAAAGAATAAGATAACTATTAATAGTGCCATTTGATACTTTTATCAAAACAAGTTTGAAATTTGGAAACTATGAATCTGATCAGAGCTGGTGTTCTAAGGTTCTTTGTGGCATAACAGCTCTAAACACAATCCTTTGAAGTGTAAAATATAGCAGGAGACGGGAGTGATTTTTGTCGATATTTCTTCAAGAAGACACTCGTCATTCTTTTCTTGGATAACTAAGAAGGAACTCGGCAATGACAACAAAAGCAGAAAGGATATTATCCTAGGAAGATAAATTTCACGTTACCAGTCATCTTCCCAGCTAAACAGATGTGAACCATATATATTTCATATAAAGGCTAATGTTATGTGAGTTGGGCTAAATTTCTATTTGCGCCGCTATTATATGGTTGAAAACATACTTAAAATGTAAATTTTTCACTAACTGTGAAAGTAAAAGAACAATACTCAGTTGTTACGAGGCCACAATATGAAACTCTCTACTTGCTCTAAAAGGAAAAGATGAGCAATTACTGCTGATACAGGTAGGGAAATTATATTCTATATTTTTTTCGTCAATTGTACACCCTGAATTGTCTCATCCAAAAATCCCTGCTTTTCATATGTTTGAATTAAGTGGAAAAATGTAGTGGTAAAACTTATACAGTCATCGAAGAAATAGGATGAGTTATTCCTTTTCTTTCCATTTTTTAAAACCTCTTTTATTCCTTTTTCTTTATACGTCTGGTCTGTCTCACCTTCAATATTTTGCTTCTGTAGGGAGTTCGAAGGGAAGTAGGCATTCATGCAAAAGCGTTCAATAAAGCTTTGTTCAGAAATCAAATAAACTCAGTTCCATCTAATAACGAACTTGATGTTTTGACGGATTCTATACAAGAGAAATTATCCTCAGGTACAGAGAGCCCTGATCCTCGATTATTAGACGAATCAAGTCCTTTTCAACCAAGGTTGAAAAATGTTACTCTATTGCTTAAACCTGATGAAAGAAGAGTCTCATCTACTTTTGCTCCATTGAAAGAACAAGTTGGTCATACAGAGGTTGAAGTCATAGCTGGTGCATTCTTAGGATTCTTTGTGAGTTTGGCGGTAAGTTTGACGTGACCCCTCAGTCCTTAGTGTTTACTTTGCATTACTTTGGCCAATGAGATACCACAGTAAATCTGTATACGGTATAACTTACAATGTAAAATGCAACTAAATCCTTCTATATACCAAGAAAATTTCACAAGCTTATCTTCATGCAGACCTGTTTGTGTACAATTCTTGAGTGAACCAGGTTTTCATAACCTGGTGTCAATCTTGATATTAGCACTAGATCGACAGGCGAGATTGACTTTGGTATAGAAAGCACGATCCGCCTACAAATTTAAGCACAACCCACCTACAATTTTTCCTTCTTTTTTGGTTCATGCTTATGCTGGTGCTCTCTGTTCTGTATAACCTGAATCATGAAACTGGACATGTTAGTTGTTGTAGTGATTCCAAATGTCTCATGTTATAAGGTGCTACTGCCGTTTTGACAATGGCATTTGAAAGACATAATTAAGTAACGTGAAATGTACCCTCTCTAACAGCTTAAAAGTTTAGATAATATGGTCACATAATTCGACATTGATATCAAAGCAGGTAGAGGTTATGAGTTAAAGTCTCCCTGCCAACCATTATCAAGTTTCTTGTGCTTGGCTCATGAAAATGGATCAGGCTCGCACGTCAGGGGCGTGTCAAAGACAACTAAATAAGTAGGAGTTACCCTCGAGCAATAAAACACTACTCAAACGCCATATTTAGCTGCCATTTAGTCTATGGTTTAAGTTAGTTGTGAAGAAAGGGGACTAATTTTGAGTAAGAACTCTTGCCTGATGAAGGCAGTTGCCTTTATAGTTTTATTAATATATACTAGTACGGAAAAGGGTCCAAAACTGCCTCTAGACTATTTTATTTGGTACAAAAATGACCTTCATCCACCTATTGAGCCAAAAATACTCCCACCGTTATCTTAGTGGCTCAATTATGCCCTTATTACTAACGGACTTATCTAAAAGAAGTAGAAAAATTTAATGAATATGCACGTGTTACCATCCCATTAGCCTAAATATGAACCCTTGCTAACTTAAAAAGAAAAAACCACCATAACCTGAGTTTCGGTTGACCCGTCCCAATTTTAAACCCTATTAATTCAAACCCGATTTCAAAAGACAATGTAACTTCTTCATCTTTTAGATTCTGCAAATGGAGGAATTTGCGCCACCACCACAACAATAAAAATAACAATTTAAGCAAGAAAATGTTAGAGTTTGGGAATGAAATGAAATGTGTATGAGAAAAAAAACGAAAGACATTTTTGTATCAAATCGAATAGTGTAGGACAGTTTTGGCCTTTTTGGTATATAGTATAGATAAAAAAAAAAGAAGAAGCTAATACTACTAGATACAAAAGAGTATGAAAAACTGTCCCTACTTTAGTGGTTATCGAGTAAGAATGTGAACAAAATCAGATATGTTCACAACTAAAAGTTGTAAATGATTAAAGAATATTAGCAGTTCTATAGTTGGACTTTGAAATGCTTGTCGACATCAGAGGATTAGATGCTATGCTTATAACAAACTATTCAAATTTGACTTCTTTCCTTGGACTTTCAATTGTTTGTTTCTCTGTTAATTTGTTCACCATATGTTTACTCCATTAGTCATGTGAAACGTAACTGATTATTATTTAAAATAAATAAATAATATAGAATTCCTTTTCTATGTTTTTTCCGTCACTTTTTTGTGTGTGTGAAATAGTCACTTTGAATTCACTTTAATGGAAAATAAGATGATATTGACTGCATCCCATTTTCTCCTTTAATAATTAAAATGATCCTAAAAGTTTATCACATGAAAAATGCTATTATCATTACACTAACGATTTCTTAGGAGGAAAAGACTTTAGAAGAAGACAAAGAAAAGGTTGATAAAAGAACAAACTTAAAGGATCTCATAATACTGGACATTTCCTTTGATAATATCTATCATCAAATGTAAAAATCACCTGAAAAATTATTGCCAATCGCTTTACTAAAGGGATTCAAAATATAAAAAAGTAAACATAATGTAGGCACAATTTTTTAAAACTATCTACGCAGTGTAGTTTTCTGGCAAATATTGTCTATTGACTCTCATTGAACAAAAGTAACTCTACCCGGGAAATTATTATGTATAGAAACACACGAAAAAGTAGACATAATCATTAATTCCTACTTCATGATCCAAAAATACTGAAAAATGATGTAAGTCATAACGAGTATAGCTCACAAGGTCGGTTTCGATGGATCCACCAAATTTCAGATCAACCAGAATCCGTTAATTTTTTGAGCACCGAAAGGACCTGAGTGACCGTGTATAGCACGAGTAGATTTCATATGGCCGTGCATAGTATTCTTATGACTCCTAAATGTCAAAAAATAAGGTTAGTCATGATGAGTATTGCTCACAAGGTAGTATCCGATGGTTTTACCAATTTTTAGGCAAATAGGAATCTGTCAACCAAATTCAGAAAAATCAATTAAATTTTTAAATACACGAAAAATGGAAATTATCATTAATTCTTGTTTCATTACCGCAAAATTCCAAAATACGATATATTTATGGCGAGTATTGCTCATAAGACCGTTTTCTATGAACTCACCAAATTTCAGGTCACTCGCAGTCGGTCAACTTTTTGAGCATAATAGGATTCAAGTGGAAGTACATAGCACATGCAAGTTTCATGTGGCGGTACATAGCATATGTAGGTTTCATGTGGCGGTATATACAGGGGCAGATGTAGTATATTACTACCGGGTTCAATTGAACCCATAACTTTTGACACTGAGTAAAAATTTATGTGTAAAAATTTATTAAAATTACAAAAAAATAGATATGAACTCATAACTTTAAAAGTTGAACCCATAAAATTTAAATCCTGGATCCGCCTCTGGGTATATAGTATTCTTATAACCTCGAAACACCAAAAGGTAATGTTAGGCACGGTGAGTATTGCTCACAAGGCCGTATGGATCTACTAATATTTAGCACAATGGAGTCTGTCAACCGAATTTAGGAAAATCACCATTTATATAAACATACGAGAAAACAGATATAATGATTAATTCTTCTTTCATGATCCTGAAATACCAAATAACAATGTTAGTCAAGCGAGTATGTCGTTTCTGATAGACCCATCAAATTTCAGGTCAATCAAAGTCCGTCAACTTATTTGAGTAATGGTAGGATCTATGTGGTTGTGCATAGTACGAGTTAGTTTCATATGGTCGTGCATAGTATTCTTATGACCCTGAAATACCAAAAAATAACGTTAGTCATGTTGAGTATTACTCACAAGGCCGTATATGATAGATCCACTAATATTTAGACTAATCGGAGTCCATCAACCAAATTCAGAAAAATCATCATGCATATAAACACACGAAAAAATAGACATAATTATTATTTTATATTTTATGACCCCAAAAATGCCTAAAAATAATGTTAGTCATTACGAGTATTAGTCACTAGGCCGTTTACGATGGACCCAACAAATTTCAAGTCAATTAGAGTCCATCAACTTTTTTAGTACTGGTAGGATCTAACTGGTCGTGCATAGAACGGGTAGGTTTCATGTGGCCGTACATGGTATTCTTGTGACTTCGAAATGCCAAAAAATATTGTTAATCATAGTAAGTATTGCTCTCAAAGATGTTTCTGATGGTTCCACTACTGTTTAAGCCAATCAAAGTTCATCAATCAAATTCAGGAAAATCATCATGTATATAAATACACGAAAAAATAGACATAATCATTAATTCTTGTTTCATGCCCTAAACGTCAAAAAATAACATTAGTCATGGTGAGTATTGCTCACAAAGAGTGTTTCGATGGACCCACCAAATTTCAGGTCAATCAGATTCTAACGACGTTTTGAGCACCGTTAGAATTCAAGTGGTCGTGCATAGTATTTTGACGAGCGCAAAACACAACACAAAATTGGTGCTCGCTAATCAAAGATAGTATAATATAATATCGTCTCCACAGGGATTGAATTTAAACAATGCTCAAGTAATTTCCATCTTAACGCTATCCAGGAGGTTCAACAATTGAATTAATTGATTATGAACTAAGTTTAACTACTAAAATAAAGCAATTGACAATGGACAATAAGGAATTGGAGAGTGCAGAGTTGATTTCTTATCAATATGAGGAATAAGGGTTTGACAGGATAGGTGCAAGATGGCCATTTGGTGACTTAACTCTAGTTTAGTTCACTCAAATGTTTAATGATTCTCACGAATTCACTCGATAATTAGTTCAAACGTGTAGTCAAGACTCGTCTCTCGATTAAACCTTAACTCTACGAGATGAACTAATATAAGCACTGTGAAGTGTGCAAGAATGCGTTAATGGATTGATCCTTAGGAAAACGTCTCTCGAATATTTTCCTAACTTGATTCAATCAACAATTCAACAAGCTCTTTTTATTACTCAAGATAATCAATGAATTAAATCAAACAAAATAATGCAAAGATAATCACCAAGATATTCCTCTTTCGATTAAATAAATTGATGAATAAAATTACAACAATTCAAAACTCCATAAACGAATTCAGGCATAAACTAGAGTTAAACCCCACAAATATTTATCAAAATACTATATCCGTCAAACCCTAAGGTAAACTACTCCACAATCATGGATGAAGTCATCACAAATATAATTGAAGAATAAGAAAGCATCAATCTAACTTTACATTCCAAACTCTCGTATTGAATTGATGGAAAGATGATGAAATCCTGTGTCTTGTAGCCTTCAATGCTCTCCCAAAGCTTCCAAGGTCCAAAGTCCCTAAGAAAATATCTTTTTGGTGTATTTATACACTTTAGGAATGGGCCCAGGTGAAATTACCTTATCCCATGCGGCGCGACAGTGAATGACTTCCAGAGTAAATTGTTTTCTTCGCGTTTCTATATCCAGACTTGGCTCCCGGACCCCGAACATGATCTCGGGTTAATCCCTTGGGTTTTTACTCAGACTTCAAAGCTCCAACTTGTTCAATTTAGCTCGCGAATATATTTTTAACTCGAAATCACTTCCTGCAAGGCATAAAACACACAATAAGTGCAATATACTAATATTTAATCTCAAACACAAGTAAAGTGCAGTAATTGGTGTACAAACTATGACTAAAACATGCGATTCTAGCCTACCCTCATATTCTCATGATCCCAAAATGTCAAAACAACGTTTTCATGGTGAGTATCACTCACAATATCATATCTGATGGTTCTACCAATTTTTAGGTCAATCGGAGTCCATCAATCAAATTAAGAAAAATCATCTTGTATATAAGCACCCGAAAAAACATAAATAATCCTCAATTGCTGTCTCATGGCCCCAAAATGATAAAAAAAAATATTATTCATGACGAGTATTCCTCACAAGGTCATTTTCGATAGACCTACCAAATTTTAGGTCAATCGAAGTTGGTCAACTCTTTGAGCACTGATAGGACCCAAGTGATTTTGCATAGCACAGGCACATTCTGCGTGGCCGTGCAAAGCACATGTAGGTTTTATGTGGCAGTACATAGTATACTTATAACCCTGAAACACCAAATAACGACCCTAGTCATGGGGAGTATTTCTCAGAAGGCCGTATCCAATGGATCCATCAAATTTTAGGCCAATCAGAGTCTCTCAACCAAATTCAGAAAAATTACTATATATGTAAACACACGAGTAAATGGAAATAATTATTAATTCCTATTTTATGACTCCGAAACTCCAAAAATGATGTTAGTCATGGAGAGTATTAGTCACAGGACCTTTTTTGAAGGACCCACCAAATTTCAGGTCAATCAGTATCCGTTAACTTCTTGAGCAACATTGGTCGTGTATAGTATGGGTAGGTTCCATGTGGCCATGCACAACATTCTTATGATCTCGAAATGCCAAGAACAATGTTAGTTATGGTGATTATTGCTCATAAGACCGTATCCGATGGTTCAATTAGTTTTGGACCAATCGGAGTTCGTCAATTAAATTCAAAAAAATCATCACATTTATAAATACATGAGAAAATAGACATAGTTATCAGTTCCTATTTCATGACCCAAAACACCAAAAATCGATATTAGTCATGGTGAGCATTTCTCACAAGGTCGTTTTTGGTAGATCCACTTAATTTTAGATTAATTGGAGTCTATCAACATTTTGAGCACCGATAGGATTCAAGTGGCTGTGTACGAGTAGGTTCCATGTGACTGTGCATAGTATTCTGATGACCCTGAAACGCGAGAATAACGTTAGTCATGGTGACTATCTCTCACAAGACCGTATCCGATGGTTCTAATAATTTTTAGGCCAATCGAAGTCCATCAACTGAATTTAGGAAAATCATCATGTATATAAACACATGAAAAATGAAATAATTATTAATTCATGTTTTATAACCCCAAAATGCCGAAATAATGTTAGTCATGGTGAGTATTAATCATAAGACCTTTTTTATGGACCCGCTAAATTTCAGGTCAATTTGAGCTCATCAACTTTTTGAGAACTGGTAGAATACAAGTGGTCGTGCATGTAGGCTCTATTTGATCATGCATAGTATTCTTATGACCAAGAAATATCTAAAAATATCGTTATTCATGGTTAGTATTACTCACAAGTTTGTATCTAATGGTTCCACATAATCATAAATTATCTAATAAGACTATAAGGTCTCACATCACGAAATGGGAAGTTAGAACTCAAAATAATATTTCTTAGGTCGTTTTTGATGGTCCGAATTTTTTTTAGGTGATCCGAACCTGGCGCCTTGGTTCACGCGAAAGGTGTAGGCTATAGCACATGAAAATTTAGGAATCGGGCCAAATTCCCCTTTTATGGTCCTAAAACGCCAACATATAAGGAACGGTCATGCAGGAGCGGTGACTAATGTTCCTTAGGTCATTTTTTATGGGCCGACAAAATTTTAGGCCACACGGAATGCGTGGGTTATAGCACAAGAAAATTTGAGAATCAAGCGAAATTTCCGTTTTACGGTCCTAAAACGCCAAACATTGAGGAACGATCATGGCGGAGTGGTGACTAATGTTCCTTAGGTCGTTTCTTATGGTCCGGCAAAATTTTAGAACTTTACGCGGTCTGCGTCTGGGCCCACGCAGAAATCGTGCGTTATAGCACACGGAAATCTGAGAATCGGGCCTAATTCCCGTTTTATGGTCCTAAAACGCCAAAAATGAGGAACAATAATGGCAAGGCGGTGACTAATGTTCCTTAGGTCATTTTTTATGGGCCGACAAAATTTTAGGAAGTCCATATCCGGGTGCCCGGACCCACGCGGAAGGCGTGAGCTATAGCACTCGGAAATCGGGAAATCAGGCAAAATTCCTATTTTATGGCCCATAACCGCCAAAAAATGAAGAACGGTCACGACGATGCATCGACTAAAATTCCTTAGGTCATTATTTAAGGACCAACAAATATTTAGGCGGTCTGGGTGCCAATGCCTATGTGGATGGCGTGGGCTATACCACACGAAAATATGAGAATTGGGCATAATTTCAGTTTTATAGCAAAAAAATGTCAAAAGATGATGAACGGTCATGGGAAGGAGGTGACTAATGTTTCTTAGGTCATTTTGGATGGGTTAGTAAAATATTTGGCGGTCAGGGTCCGAGCGCTTAGGCCCAGGCGGAAGAGGTAGGCTATAGCACATGAAAATATGAGAATCGGCCGAATTCCCGTTATATGACCCTAAAACCTCAAAACATGAGGAACGATCATGGCGGGATGGTGACTAATGTTCCTTAAGTCATTTTTATGGGCCAACAAAACTTTAAGCGGTCTGAATACATGCGCCCGACCTACGCAGAAAGCGTGTGCTATAGCTCATGAAAATCTAGGAATCGGGCAAACATTCCTTCTTATGGCCTTAAAATGCCAAAAAGGAGCAATGGTCATGGCAGGGAGGTGAGTAATGTTCCTTAGGTAATATTTTATGGGCTGATAAAATTTTAGACGGTCCGGGACGGGTGGTCGGACTACTGATAAGTGGGGATTTTGAATACTTATTAGCGCCTTTTTGCTTTTGTTTTAGTCTAAAAGCATTGAATTGTGTTCCCAAAACTAATGAAAACTGTAAAATTGCAGAAATATTGGAAGTTGGACTCCCGATATGAAATCTGACTCAAAAAGGAGTAGTTCGCGCTCAAGGCAACAAAAGGGTACATAATCATACAAAGTGCGGTCCGCAGAAGAAATTGCGGTTCGCAGAATTCCATCTACGGCCGCAACAACAAAGGAAATCCCAGCATACTTTCTAGCAAACTGCAAACCGCACATGAATTGTGCGGCCGCAAAAGAAGAGATTGAGATCAACTTCAGATGGTGTGCAAATTTTTAATTTCCAAGTCCCTCAGAATTACGGACTGCACAAGAATTGTGCGGCCATAGGAGAAGTGCCTTGCGGCGCAGACATAAAAGTACAGATCGCAGAAGACTAGGTTGTGGCTGCAGTTCTAAATCTGCAGACCGCATAAATGTTGTCTCGCAGCCGCAGTTCATAATTGTGCGGCCGCAGAATCCCAGCTCCTGCAAGATGAAGAATTCTTTTCATAAAATTAGGTCTACTTTTTGACATCAGCAAGTCCTGTAGCCCTTTTTCTTTGCCTCTTTTGGAAGTTTTCTATATTTTAGAGTATTTTACTATAGATTTTATCATTTTAACTTTACAACATGAGTTTATTTAGTATTTTTTTTTTCTATTTCTTCAATTTCAAGCATGAGTAGCTAGATTGTTACTAGGGTTGTGACCCAAACCTAGTGTGTGAACCTTATGGGTATCTAATTTAGTACTTGTTTATGATTGAGTATTTATTATTTAGCCTTGTTTATGCTTTAATTTGTGGAATTAATAGTTGCAAATATTAGTTCATGCTTATTTGACTTAGTCTCTACTTGAGAACTAGAGACTTAGTCTAGGAAACTTGGCTAACAAGAAATTGGGTCAATCAAGAGATTGATTAACCCAATTAAAGGGTGCAACCTAGAGATAGTAATAACCCGACTTGAGCTTTTATCAACCGTTTTGTGTGATACCCATTTGGACTTGAGAAAACCAAATTAGGCAAAACTACTCTCTGACCGAGAGGTATTGAGTGAGTATTTGAGAGTTGATAGCTACAATATACCCCGATCAGCAAAACAAGCATTAAGGTTTTTATCCCACTAGGCGAACACCTAGGTAATAGTCATAGCCCTAGGGTTTTTACAAACTTGAAAAACAACAGAATTAATTATTCTAGTTTTATTACTTTACTTTGCAATCTTTAGTTTTAAAATAGAAATAGCAACAAAACCATTTTGTGGAAGTGCAAATTAAGATAGTTCAAATTCATGCATTAGAATATATACTCTTAACTCCCATCTAGCTCCCTGTGGATTCGATCCCAACTCTTCGTTGGGTTACTATAATTGCAATCGACCGTTTCATACATTGTTTTGAGGTGTGCATTGTGCGCGATAGTTAATTTTTGGCATCGTTGCCGGGGAGTTACAAACGATGTTAGTTATGTATTTGGGTGTGTTTTTGGAATATCTTATTTTCCTTCTGTGTTACTAACGTGTTGTGAAATTGTAAGTTCAACCATGGAAAATAATGAGCTCGGAAATATTTCTTTGGGGGATGTGGACATTGACGATGATCAAGTGGATGAGGTTCCTCTTGAACCTCAAGCCAATAGAAGAGACTGAGTGCCTCATGACAATGTGCCCGTTCTACCCCCACCTCCACCACGAGCGACTCTACACCGGGTGTTGCCTAATGAAGGATATGCAAGCGCAATAGTCCCGCCCCGTATTAGGGCGAGCAACTTTCAAATAACCAATGTGATTCTCACTTTGTTAGAGCAACGAGGCTTCCTCACCTATGCTTCAGGTAAAAATGCATATAAACATTTGAAGCGGTTTGTGAACACGTGTTGGGGGAGTAAACAAACAAATGTCTCCGAGGATGCTTTGAGGCTAAGGTTTTTTCCCTTCTCTTTCCGGGGGAAATCTTTAGATTAGTTGAACGTTTGCCGAACCATTCCATTCACATTTGGGATGAATTGGCGGAAAAGTATATTTCTAAGTACTTCTCTCCAGGGTACATGGCTACACTTAGAGATAAAATTCTAGCATTCAAGCAAGAGCCCAATGAACCACTACACGAGATATGAGAGCGATATAGAACAATGATTAAAGAATGTCTCAACAACGATCTGACGGAGAACATGATTCAATAAACTTTCTATCGTGGGATCAACACAACCAACCAATGTATAGTTAATCAACTTGCCAGTGAGAACTTCATGAATACGCCTTATGCGGAGGCATGTGAGATCTTAGATGAAATGACAAACACATCATCAGCATGGCAATCTCGGGCTAATGTTCCACAAGGTGATCCCAACGTGATTAACCTCTACAAAGAGTTGCATGACCATGGGCAAGCCATAGCCGAATTGACTCCCACCATGAATAACCTAGCAAAGGCTCAACTTCAACATGTGCAAAATCCTAGGCAAGTCAATATCATGGAGAGAGTAAACATGATGGTGAACAAACGGAAAACTAAGGGTCCACAAGTGCAACAATGAGTGGACAATTTTGTGCAAGAAGATAGTGGGTTTGATCAAGATAATTCTTATAATGACCAAAAAGAGGAGGTGCAATATGTGAACAACTTTCAAGGGCAACAAAATAATTTCCAAGGCCCAAATCAACAACAATGGCGACCTCAAAATAATCAAGGCAATTGAAATTCTAACAACCAAGGTAATTTGAGTGGTGGAAACAAACAAGGGAATTGACATAACAACAACAATCAAGGAAATTAGAATGGCAATAATCAAGGCAATTGGGAGGTAACAATCAAGGTGGATGGAACAATAATCAAGGCAACCGGGGGTCGGTTTTTCAAAGTCCCCCAATGTATCAACAACCGATCAACCCGCTTCCTTATCCTTCCCATGGTCCTAGTTCCTCCAACAATGAAATGGGGCGTATTGAGAACATGTTCAAGAAAATGATGGAGAAGAATGCTAATTCTGATGCTCAACTTTCCTCACATAACACATCGGTCTGCAACTTAGAAGTGCAAATGGGACAAATCTCTCAAGCTCTAAATTCTCGTCCTAAGGGGGCACTACCAACTGACACGGTGGTGAACCCAGAGGGTGAAAACAACACGGGGCATGCCATGGCCGTTACTACAAGAAGTGGAAGAGGTAGGAATGCACCCACTTCAAGACAAAGGCAACTTATGGATGATGAGCAAGTGGTACAAGAAGAAGAGTCCCCGAGCAATGTGATGAAATCAAATGATGATGTTCGGATTGATATTGATGACAATATGGAAGAGACTCAAGAGGAAGTGAACCCGTCTAGAAATCACGTTATTGACATACCGGGACCGGTAGTGCAAAAGGCTAAGGCACCATTACCTAAGCCGTCTCCCCCATATCCTCAAAGTCTTGTCAAGCAAAATGGCAAGAATCAATTCAAAAAGTTCATTGACATGACGAAGAGTCTCTCGATCAATGTGCCATTAGTTGAAGCTTTGGAATAAATGTCCGGTTATGCAAAGTTTATGAAGGATTTGGTGACAAAGAAGCGGTCGGTGAATTTTGAAACTATCAAAGACACTTATTAAGTGAGTGCAATTGTGCATTCAATGGCTCCTAAATTGGAAGATCCCGACATTTTCACAATCCCTTGTACCATTAAAAGTGCCGAGTTTGCTAAAGCTCTTTGTGACCTTGGGTCAAGTATCAACTTGATGCCCTATTCAGTTTTCAAGACTTTAGGAATTGGGCAACCACGACCCACATCTATGAGATTACAAATGGACGATCGTTCCATGAAGAGACCATTGGGAGTGATTGAAGATGTATTGGTTCGTGTTGATAAATTCATTCTTCCGGTGGATTTTGTCATTCTTGATTATGAAATGGACTATCGGGTGCTGATTATTCTTGGAAGACTTTTTCTTGCTACAGGAAGGCTCTTGTTGATGTGGAAGCTGGAGAACTCACTTTCCGGGTTGGTGATGAAAATGTGGTATTCCACATGTGCAAATCTATGCGGCAACCTAATAGCAATGGAGTGTGTTCTTTTGTGGACTTGGTGACTGATATGATTGTTGATGATACAAGTGCCATGATCAATGTGGGTGATATGTTGGAGGCCGTCTTACTCAAGTTTGATGATGACGAGATGGATGGATTCATGAAATATGTGAATACTTTGCAAGGAATGTGGTCGTACAACTATGCACCCCGAGAACTCTCCTTGGATCTTGAAAATAGGAAAACTTCTCCTACAAAGCCTTCAATTGAAGAGCCTCCGACCTTGGAGTTGAAGCCATTGCCTCCACATCTTCGGTATAAATTTCATGGCCTTTTTTCTACCTTACCGGTTATTCCTTCCTCTTGTTTGACTAACGTGCAGGTTGACTCTACATTGGAGGTGTTACATAAGAAGAGGAAGGCTATTGGATCGACATTGGCGGATATTCGGGGAATAAGTCCCGCATTTTGCATGCACAAAATCAACTTGGAACAAGACACCAAACCATCTATTGAACATCAAAGGAGACTCAATGAGGCTATGCAAGAAGTGCTCAAAAAGGAGATCATCAAATGGTTGGATGCCGGGGTTGTCTACCCCATTTTTGATAGTTGGTGGACTTCTCCGGTACAATGTGTCCAAAAGAAGGGTGGCATGATGGTGGTCACCAATGATAAGAATGAGTTGATTCCCACAAGAACGATGACCAGGTGGAGAGTGTGTATGGACTATCGCAAGCTCAACAAAGTCACAAGGAAGGATCATTTTCCACTTCCCTTCCTTGACCAAATGCTTGATAGGTTGGCCGACCGTGGTTTCTATTGTTTTCTAGATGGATATTCGGGCTACAACCAAATCTTTATTGCTCCGGAAGATCAAGAGAAAATAACTTTTACATGTCCCTACGGTACTTTCGCATTCAAGCGGATTCCATTTGGTTTATGTAATGCACCGATGACTTTTCAAAGGTGTATGATGGCTATCTTCACGGACATGGTGAAGAACTACCTTAAAGTTTTCATGGATAACTTCTTGGTGGTTGGGGATTCCTTTGATGATTTCTTGGAAAATTTGGATAAAGTATTCTCAAGATGTAAAGAAACGAATTTGGTGCTAAATTAGGAGAAATGTCATTTCATGGTCGAGGAAGGCATTGTCCTTGGCCACAAGATCTCAAAGAATGGCACTGAAGTCGACAAGGCAAAGATTGAGGTGATTTCTAAACTTCTACCTCCAACTTCGGTGAAAGGCGTGCAGAGTTTCTTAGGCCACGTGGGGTTTTACCGACGTTTCATCAAGGATTTCTCTAAAGTGGTGAACCCGTTGTGAAAGATTTTAGATAAAGATGCCAAGTTTCACTTCAATGATGATTGCATGAGAGCCTTTGAATTGTTAAAGTTCACTACTATTATCATCGCTCCTAATTGGAGTATCCCTTTTGAGCTCATGTGCGATGCTAGTGACGTAGCGGTTGGAGCTGTTTTGGGGCAACGCATCAACAAGAGTATTTATCCAGTTTACTATGCTACTAAGACCATGAATGGTGCCCAAGTCAATTGCACCGTTACGGAGAAAGAGCTCATTGCCATTGTGTTCGCAATTGAGAAGTTTCGCCCGTACTTGATGGGTGCGAAAGTTATTGTCCACACGGATCATGTGAAACTTCTCTATCTGATGAGAAAGAAAGATTCCAAAGCTCGTTTGATGAGATGGGTGCTTTCTTTGTAAGAGTTTGATATTGACATCCAAGATCGCAGAGGGAGTGAAAATCAAGTGGCAGACCACTTATCTCGTTTGGAGGAGGAGGGGAGGCCGCATTATGGCCTTGAAATCAATGACTCCTTCCCTGATGAGCAACTCTTGGCTATTTCAATGAAGGAGGTGCCATGGTTCACAGATCTAGTAAATTTCTTTGCGTGTGGAATTATCCCGGATGAGTTCTCTTCAAACTAAAGGAAGAAGATCAAACGGAATTGTCAAGATTATTATTGGGATGAGCCATACCTTTTTCGAATTTTTATGGATGGGGTAATTAGAAGATGTGTACCGGAAGAAGAGCAAAGTGATATTCTTGGGGCTTGTCATTTTTCGCCATATGGTGGTCTATATGGTGGAGCAAGAACGGCGGCCAAAGTGCTAAGTTGCGATTTCTATTAGCCCACTCTTTACAAAAATGCAAGTGATGTAGTGAAAAGATGTGATGAATGTCAAAGGGCCGGTGGAATCTCGAAAAAGAATGAAATGCCTTTCACTACTATTTTAATTATTGATATCTTTGATGTGTGGGGTATTGACTTCATAGGTCCTTTTATGAGTTCTTTTGAAAATACCTACATATTGGTCACGGTTGATTATGTGTCTAAATGGGTTGAGGCCATTGCTCTACCCAACAATGAAGCAAGAAGTGTGGTGGCGTTCTTGAAGAAGAATATTTTCACAAGGTTTGGTACTCCGTGGGCTATCATAAGCGATAGGGGGTCGCATTTTTGCAACAACTCTTTTGACACTTTACTTAGAAAGTATGGTGTTACTCATAAAGTTACGACTCCCTATCATCCACAAGCTAGCGGTCAAGTGAAAGTCTCCAACCGGGAGATAAAGAGTATCTTGTCCAAAACAGTGAATGCTAACCAGACGGATTGGTCCAAGAAGCTCGATGATGTATTATGGTCTCCATACCGATTTGTGTTCGGAAAAACTTGTCATCTCCCGGTGGAACTTGAGCACAAAGCCATATGGCCTCTAAAGAAGTTGAATCTTGATTGGGATGTAGCCGTTAATTTTAGGGTTGCACATTTGAATGAATTGGATGAGTTATGGTATCATGCTTACACAAGTTTGTCCTTGTACAAATAAAAAAAATGAAATATCTGCATGACAAATACATTTGGAATAAAGAGTTCAAAGTGGGTGATCTTGTTCTGTTGTTCAACTCACGGTTGAGGATGTTTCCCGAAAAGCTAAAGTCTAAATGGAGTGGTCCCTTTGAAATTGTGGGTGTGACGCCTTTTGGTACATTGGACTTGAAAAACAAAAACAATGAGGTATTCTGAGTCAATGGTCACCGGGTGAAGCACTATTTGGGAAAAGTTGGTGATGGCCACGTTGTGGCAGTGATTCATTTCAAATGATGGTAATATGCGTCGTACCGCGACGTTAAATCAGGCGCTTCTTGGGAGGCAACCCATGTTTCTTTTTCTTTTATTTTCTTCTTTTGTAGTTAGGTGTTATTTTTTTGGTCTTTTGGAAACAACCTCTCTATTCCTTCAGGGTAGGGGTAAGGTTTGCGTACACACTACCCTCCTTAGACCCTATTAGTGAGATTTTATTGGGTTGTTGTTATTATTATTTGTGCTAACTGGATTTGAAGTGTGTTGTAGGGATGAGTGTACTTTACAGGAATTATGCCCAGAAAATTGGTTAAGTGTGGAAAGAATTGCGGACCGCAATTGTATTGTGCGTACCGCATAAATTGAAGGTGGAAAATGAAAACTCTCTGAAGTTGGTCTGCCAGAAAAATGGCCAATCTGCGGCCGCAAGATAAATTCTGCGGTTCGCAATAAAATCTGCGGCCGCACATCAAATTCTGCGGAACGCAAAATGTAACGGCAACTGGGCCCTCAGGTAACAGAGTGCAGACCGCAATTGGAATTTTGCAGTCATACTCACGTCTCTTTCCCTTGGCAGAAACCGTTTGGTATAAATAGAGAGGCTTGGGTCCCTCTCTGAGCTCATAAACTGCACCAACTTGAAATTTCTTGTTAAATTCTCTACTCACAAGCCTAGCAACTGTTGATCACTCATCTCTTGTACTCATTCACATCTGGTATGATTCATCATCTTGTTAATTTCTTTTAATTTTTAGATTTTTAGTGAAAATTTACACCATTTGTCTGTTGAATTTATTTGAACAACCATGTGGGGTAAATATATAGTGGGTAGACTGGAAAAGTACTCTAAGGGGAATGGATAAATCGATTTTCATGCTTAGATGTTATTTCCATGTCAAAATTGTGCAAAAATTTCAAGCCCTAATAAAAATGAGTGTGTATTCATAATTGGTTGGAATCTACGGCCGCACAAAAAATTGTGCGGTCCGCAAATGTTAAAGTCTAGGTTACTTTAGTAAGGCATGCTCATGCGGCCGCAATGAAAAATGTGTGGACCGCAAAAATCCCATTGCGGTCGAAGAACAACTTAATTCCTGTGATCAGAGAGTTGTCAAATTGGTGACTCTTAAGTGCGGTCACAAGACAATTTGTGCGGGCCGCAGAAAATTGGTTGCGGCCACCATACATCCAATTCTCTGTTATCAGAGAGTTGGCATGTTGGTGGTATCTGAATTGCGGTCGCAAATGAGAAATGTGCATACCGCAATCCAATTATGCGGCCGCAAAGGAAACTTGTGCGGTATGCAAGGCCAATTCTGCGGCCGTAATGAAACTGCTGCGAACCGCAACTCCCTACTATGTAAGCATGTTTCTACTGTGTTTTTCACTGTATCTTCTGGTGTGTCCCTACTTTCATTTTGTGTCTGAACTTGAACTGCAACTGACAATTGCCTTTGCTTGGTACAGAAAATGGTTCGATCTAGAGGCTTAGGCGACACTTCGAAAGGAAGGGGTGACCCTTCTCGGGGATAAGGGAAAAGACCCTTGCCTAGTGCCCAACAACATGAAATCAGAAAGAAGACAGCAGCCAACAGATGGAGAGGTGTAGACCTTTCGGAGACTAGTTCTTATACCCCATCTAAAGATGTATCAGAGGGCAACTCAACCTCCGTACATGAGCAGTCGGTTGTCCAGTCAAGGCCGCTACAGAGGTATCAGCTCAGGGACGAGTCATCCACATCACACAACACTTCTGAGGGGTCAGAGAGTGCCAGTCAGGCTTTTGAGCCTTCTACTACACATGTCCCCCATGTACCAGAGACATCAGTTCTGGACATCCCCGATGATAGCAGAGGGGTGTCCTACTGTTATTGGCCTCGGGAGGTCAAAGAAAAAAGAGGTGTGGGAGGACCGGTTTGTCAGTTTGGCTGCCTTCACCAATTTTCGTGAATGGTGGCCAGTGAGGTCGCTCACTCTTGAGCGGCAGTTTCAGTTGAAAGATCTTGAGAGGTATAACCATGCAGTATTGAGATAGTTTTGAGAGCGCAAAGGGTGGATGTGGTTTACCCAGAACGTGGTGGATGCAAATGAATTCCTTGTCCGGGAATTCTACGCCAATGTGGCGCATATCAAGAAAGGGAAAAAGGTGACTAAAGTAAGGAACCTCAAGGTGAGATTTGATCAGCACACATTGAACACTTACTTGGGTTTTTATGATGTCGAGCCTACAAAGTACTTAGAGAAATGTGCACTTGAGTATGCAACTCGTCCTTGGCTAGCTGAGATTTTAGGAGCTACTGTGCCACCACCACCATGGATCACAGCAGGGGTTTCTATTCACAGGAGTACGCTGAGCTTTGAGGCAAAGGGGTGGCAGACCTTTGTATGCAGCCAACTAGACCCGATCCAGAATGAGACATATCTTCCTATCCTGCGAGCAGTTCTAGTGGCTTCTATCATGTCCGGGTACCCCATCAATATGGGAGCCATGATGTTGGCCAATATCTCTGTGGTCGCTCGGCAAGCTGACACATCCCTACCCGTATCCCAACACTATTACAGAGTATCTCATGGATTTGAGGGTAGAGCCGAGGAGCTTTGACACAAAGGTGCGGCCGAAGAAGCCCTTCTCATGGTACTCACTGATGGATGCACACAACCCTAAGAAAAAGGGTCAGTCGTCTACCACCGCAGGCCAGTCTGATGAGCCACCGGTGGTAGTTGTAGAGGCAGTTGATATTCCATCCACTTCAGCCGAGCCTTTATCTAGTGTTGCAGCCATGCCTCCACCACCATCCTCAGTTCCCATAGCATCTCTTGCCACAGGTTCTGCCTTTGCTTTGAAGCCGGTCCCCAAGCCTACTACTTCACTCTCTGCGTTGTGAGTCTCCCAGACATTGGTGAGCCTCAACAACTGGATGCAGACAGCCACTGCAAAGCTGCCCGACTTATCCAGTACTGTTGCAACATTGTCCTCTATGCCGTCACCTCAGATGCCCCCATCAGTGGAAGACACTCTGAAGAAACTCCTGGAAAACCAGAACATTATGATGGCTACATTGGTACAACATGGGTTAGTGATCGAAGAGCTGGGAAAAGAAGTTAAGAAAATGAGAAAGTCCCAGACCTCCATGTAGTCAGTGGACAAGCTCCAGAGACAAGTTACCAAGCTTGCTGCAGCCGAAGATATTCCATTTGATATGTTGATTGACCCACACCATCCAGGCCCAGATCCTACAACACCTACAATACCAGCTGGCTAGTCTGAAGAGCCATACCTTGCTATTGACACTGCCGAAGCAGTGCGTCAAATATTCACCAACCCAATCACTCCTAGAGTTGAGGATGATGAGATCTAGTTGGATGAGACTGAGGTCGAGGATGTTGCTGTGGACATGGAGATGGCCAAGGAGCCATAGGGAGCTTTCTTCACTCTTACACTTCCTTTACTCTTATTTTATTAAGCATTGGAAAAAATGCTTATTTTTATTCGGGGGAGGGGGGGTGGAGTTTTTTTGATTATATTTAATGATTCTGAGACAATTGGTTTGTAATAACTTGATAATATTTTCTTCGGTTTGTAATAACTTGATAATATTTTCTTCTCTTTCCTTATTTTGTATATATTCTATCTTCTTCTCTCATTGTGTATATATCTTCTCATTCTCCCTCATTATGTATATTCTTTATGCTTTCGATAGTTTTTGCTTTGTAGCTTCTTTATGTTTCTTTTCTTATTAGTTAGTGTGAGTAGCTTCTAGCTTCTTTTTTAATTAGTAGCTCCTTCTTGATTTAGTAGCTTCTTTTTATGTTTTTGTAGACAATAAGCCTTTGATTTTCTTAATGCCACGGTTCTTTTCAAAGGTAGTTTTTGTGTGAATCGGGTGACTCTTCCCAACGATGGATGGCGTGACAACCTTCTTAAGGGACTGAGTCAGTTTTTAGTGTTTAGGTAATAATAGTAGTAGTAATGAAAGAGACCTAATTAAGTCATGCTCAAAGAGTCAAACATGCTTCGCTTAGTACCAACACACTTAACTATGTGCTTATGATTAGAAACAAGGTTTTTGAAAGAAATAGCTCTAGTTTGTGACTTTGTGACTCTTGTGTTGACTTAGGCAACCATTGAGTGGTTTAATCAAACCATAGTGATTTTTAATCTTGAATGTGGTTGTTGTGGGCCCTCGACTCTTTCCTCTTTAACAATCCAGTTGTGTAAGGGGTGAGTTGCTTTGTTATTAGTCTAAGTACCCGTGTGAAAGGTCTAGAACTTGCCCCGAATGTGTTTCAAGATGAAACCCTAAGTTTTGCCTGGCTTGAGAAGTGATTATAGGCTTTCCTTGGCCTGTTTGAGTTCTCTATTGCCTACCAATGATGTCATCCCTAGTCAACCTCTTCGAGCCTTTAGCCTTTCTCATTTGAAAACCATGTTACAAGCCTTTACCCGTTCTATTGTGACACTTTCTTGGCACCCGGACTTTCCTTAACACTCATGTAAAACAAATGGCTAAAAACGTAAGTTTGGGGGAGAGACGAGCAAATTGAAAAAGTGTATCAAGGTGCAAAAAGAGAGAAAGAAATGATAAGAAGAAAAGGCAAAGAAAAGGAAAGAACAAAAAGAAAATTGCAACAAAAATGAATAAGTAGAAGAGTTGAAGGGATTCAAAGAAAGTCAATGAGCCCACACATGGAGAAATATGAGTGTAATGATCAAGAAAGAGTGATATTAAGTCTCTCTAGTTCCCCAAGAAAAAGAAAATGCCTCAAAGAATTGGCAAGGTATGAGCCGAAAATAAAACGATGGAATGCTTAATGAAAGGTGTAACCACTTAACCATATTATATCCAAACACATCCCAAAAGAAGTCCTACCCGATTTCAAGCCAAGTAAGCTTACATTAGTGGCGATCTACATGAGGGGCAAGCGTATGGTACTTGAAGCCGTACTTGCAACATTCTCTTGAGAGAGATGAGTGAACCTTTAATAATCCTTTGGATTGAGTGCTAAAATTCTTAAGTGAGCTATGCAAACATAGAGTAGAGAAGGAGGAGTTTAGAATCCATAATGACCTACATGAGTGAGCGAGCTTCCTTGAAGAATAAAGTCAACTCTTGATGCTCAAGTGTCACATTAGAACTATATGTGCAAAAATGTTCAACTTGTCGCCTTGTTGATAATACATAAGTAGTATGGGTAATTGTTGGTCCCAACTGATGTATGAATGGCTCTCCTTTGAATGGCTGAAATGACCCTCAACTTGTAGAGGTGGGAACTATTTTGTTTGCTTGAGAACAAGCAAAGAATTAAGTTTAAGGGAGTTGATAAGTGGGGATTTTGACTACTTATTAGCGCCTTTTTACTTTTGTTTTAGTCTAAAAGCATTGAATTGTATTCCCAAAACTAATGAAAAGCGCAAAATTGCAGGAACATTGGAAGTTAGACTACCAAGATGAAATCCAACTCAAAAAGGAGTAGTCTGAGCTCAAGGCAACAAAAGGGTACAGAAGCATACAAAGTGCAGTCCGCAGAAGAAATTCTGCAGTCGCAGAAGAAATTGCAGTTCGCAGAATTCCATATGCTGCCGCAAACAATGAAGGAAATTCCTGCAGACTTTCTAGCAAACTATTGACCGCACAGGAATTGTGCGGCCGCAAAAGAAGAGCTTGAGATCAAATTCAGTCATGGAGGGGCGAAGACTAATGTTTGTTAGGTTATTTTTTTATAGTCCGACAAAATTTTAGGTGATCCGGATCCAAACGCCCGAGCCCACGCGGAAGGCGTGGGCTATAGCACACGAAAATGTGGAAATGAGACGGAATTCCAGTTTTGTGGCTCTAAAAAGCTAAAAAATGAGGAACGGTCAAGGCGGGGCGGTGACTATTGTTCCTTAGGTTGTTGTTGATGGTCTATAAAAATTTTAGGTGGTCTGGGTTCGGTGGCCTGGGCCCACATGAAAATCATGGGCTATAGCATATGAAAATGTGGGAATCAGGGCGAATTCCCGTTTTATGGCCTTAAAATGCAAACAAACGAGAAACAGTCATGGTGGGGTGTTAAATAATGTTCCTTAGGTCCTTTTTGAAGGGCCAAAATTTTTTAAGGCAGTTCGGGTTCGAGCGCCCGGGCCAATGCAGAAGTGTGGGCATAGCACACGAAAATATGAAAATTAGGCGAATTTCCAGTTTTATGGCCCTAAAACGCGAAAAAAGGGAATGATCAAGGTAGGGTGATGACTATAGTTCCTTATATAATATTTGATGATCCGAAAAATTTAAGATTATTCGAGTACGGTGACGGGGGCCCATATCGAAGTCGTGGGCTATAGTACACAGAAATTAGAGAATCCGACCGAATTCTCATTTTATGGATCTAAAACGCCATAAAACGTGGAACAGTCAAGGCGGGGGCGGTTACTAATGTTTATTAACTTATTTTTGATGGGCCAAAAAAAAATTTAGGCGGCCCAAGTGTGGGCGCCCGGACCCACGTGAAAGGCGTAGGCTATAGCACCAAAAAATATGTGAACTAAGCGAAATTCCTGTTTCATGGCTCTAAAATACCAAAACACGCGGAACAGTCATGGCGGGGCGGTGACTAATATTTCTTACATCACTTTGATAGTCCAGCAAAATTTTAGGCGGTCGAGGTTCGGGCGCCCGGGCCTACGCAGAAGACATGGGCTATAGCACATGAAAATATAGAAATCGGGCAAAATTTCCGTTTTATGGCCCTAAAATACCAAAAAACATCAAACGATCATGGCGGGGTGGTGACTAATGTTTCTTAGGTTGGTCAGGGTCCGGGCGCCCAGGCCTACGCGGAAGGTGTCGGTTATAACACATAAAAATAGGTTGAATTCTCGTTTTATGGCCCTAAAACGCCAAAAAACGAGAAACGTTCATGGAGTGGGGTGAGTAATATTCCTTAGGTCGTTTTTGTGGTCCAAAAAAAATTTAAGTGGTCAAACGCCCCGGCCCACGCAGAAAGTGTGGGCCATATCACTCGAAAACTCCAAAAAATGAGGAACAGTCAAGGCTGGATGGTGACTATTGTTCCTTAGGTTATTTTTGATGGTCCCGACAAATTTTAGGCGGTCCGGGTTTGGTAGCCTGGGTCCACGCGGAAAGAGTGGACTATAGCATATGAAAATCTAGGAATCAGGCCGAATTAATTGGATTTGAGAGGAGCTAAAGGCCACTTGACTCTAAGGAGAGGACCACCAGAAAGTGGATTAGAAAGATTTTTATGGAATGTCCTGCTCCTGCCTGAGTTTTCCGATCAACCAATCCCGTATTTCAAGGACATCTGTGTTCGGTAGGCCCAGGGAGCACTGATTAGTCAAATGAGCCCATGTCTCTGACCTATCATTTGTTGGTCGACCCGACTGGCGGCTCCTGCATTTCCTGCCTCTCTATGGGAGCTTTTTATTGCCCTAAAACGCCAAAAAAAAAAGAAACGATCATGGTGGGGCGGTGACTAATGTTCTTTAGGTCCTTTTTGAAAGGCAGGCAAATTTTAGGTGGTTTGGGTTCGGGCGCACGGGCCCAAGCTGAAGGCGTGGGCTATAGCACACGAAAATATGGAAATCAGGGGAATTTCTATTTTTATGGCCGTAAAATGCCAAAACACGAGGAACAGTACTAGTGGGTGGTGAATATAGTTCCTTAGATCGTATTTGAAGGTCCGGAAAACTTTAAGGCTCTAAAACACCATAAAACTTGGAACGGTCAAGACGGGGTGGTAACTAATGTTCCTTATATTGTTTTTGATCGGCCGGTAAAATTTTAGGTGATCCGAGTCCGGCGCTCGGACACACGCGAAAGGCGTGGGCTATAGCACATCAAAAATTAGGAATTGAGTGAAATTCCTGCTTCATGACCCTAAAACGCCAAAAAATGAGGAACGATCATGGCGGGGCGGTGACTAATATTCCTTAGATCATTTTTGATAGTCCGGAAAAATTTTAAGCGGTCTGGGTCCGGGCTCCCGGGCCTACGCAGAAGGCGTGGGCTATATGGGAATCATGCGAAATTCCCGTTTTATAGCTCTAAAATACCAACAAACTAGGAAAGATCATGGCTGGTGGTGACTAATATTTCTTAGGTCATTTTTTATGGGACGAAAAATTTTTAGACGGTTCGTTTTATGGCCCTAAAACTCTAAAAACAAGGAACGGTCATCAAAGGTTGGTGATTATAGCTTCTTAGGTCATTTTTTATGGTCCAAAAACTTTTTAGGGGGTCCGAGTTCGAATGTCCGGGCCCCAAGCAGATAGCGTGCGCTATAGCATACAAAAATTTGGGAATCTGGCCGAATTCCCATTTTATGTCCCTAAAACGCCAAAAAATGAGGAACGGTCAAGGAGGGGCAGTGACTATTTTTTCTTAGGTTATTTTTTATGTGCCGACAAAATTTTAGGCAGTCCGGGCGGAATTCCAGTTTTACGGCCCTCAAACACCATAAAATGAGGAAAGACCAAGGAGGGCCGGTGACTATTGTTCCTTAGGTCATATTTGATGGTCTGAAGATATTTTACGCGGTATGGGTTCATTGGCCCGGCCCACACAGAAAGCGTGGGCTATACAATATGAAAATCTAGAAATCGGTCTGAATTCCCGATTTAGGGCCCTAAAACGGCAAAATACGAGAAAAAGTTATGGGAGGGAGGGTGACTAATATTCTTTAGGTCGTGTTATATGGTCTTGAAAACTTTTAGGCAGTCCGGGTCTGGGCGCCCTGGACAACGCATAAGGCGTGGGTTATAGCACACGAAAATTCGGAAATCGGGATGAATTCTCGTTTCATGGCCTTAAAACAGCAAAAAAGGAACGGTCGTGGCAGAGCGGTGACTAATGTTCCTTATGTCTTTTTGATGGGCCGAAAATATTTTAGGTGGCTAGGTCCGGGCGCCCGAGCCCACGATGAAACGTGGGCTATAGGAGACGCAAAAATTGGGAATCGCGCCAAAGTCCCGTTTTATGGCCTAAAATGCCAAAAAATGAGGAACGGTCATGGCGGGGCAGTGACTATAGTTCTTTAGGTCGTTGTTGATGGTTCGGAAAATTTTTAGAGGGTCCGGATACATGCACCCTGGCCCACGCGGAAAGCATGGGCTATAGCACACGAAAATCTGAGATTTGAGCCGAATTTCCTTTTCACAGCCCCAAAATGTCAAAAAAGGAGGAACGGTCATGGCGAGGCAATGACTAATGTTCCTTAGATCATTTTTTATGGGCCTAAATTTTTTTAAGGTTGTTCGAATATAGTGGCCGGGGCCCACGAGGAAGGTGTCATGACCCGAAATTCCCACCTTCGGGACCGTGATGGCGCCTAACATTTCACTTGCTAGGCAAGCCAAAGTTAGAAAAAGATCATAACAATTTTTTTTTAAAAAAAACAAATCAATTTAAGCGGAAGTCAGTTACTAAAATAAAGTGCGGAAGAACACAACAACCAAATCATCAAAATACATCCAAGAATCTAGTATCACAAGTGTACGAGCTACTAGGATAATACAAATAATGGCCTGAAAAAAAAATTCAAGATCTTTGAAAGATAATACATGCCTAAGATAAGATAAAAGGGGACTTCAGAACTGCGGACACTATGCAATTATACCTCAAGTCTCCTCTAGGTAGCTGTATCTGAGCAAGTCTATGGTATGCCACTGGGACCAACTCCAAAATCTGCACAAGAAGTGCAGGGTGTAGTATGAGTACAACCGACCCCATGTACTCCGTAAGTGTCGAGCCTAACCTCGACGAAGTAGTGATGAGGCTATGACAAGACACGTACATAAATAACATGTACAAGTATATACAAATACGAAACAACAATAACATAATAAATAACAATTTATAAATTTGGGAGGGAACATGCGAAGGGGGATGATATAGAAATTTCAGCAGGAGAAGTGTCAAGTAACAGCCAATTAATTCATCAACAATAAAATGAGCAACTGATAATATGAAAATGGCACGGCACCACCCTTCGTGCTTTTACTCTTATTCCTCCCATAATTTGATAAATAAATAATAATAATTGGCACGCATCACCCTTCGTGCTTTAACTCTCTTTTGGCACGGCATCACCCTTCGTGCTTTAACTCTCTTTTGGCACGGCATCACCCTTCGTGCTTTTACACTCTCTAGAAAATGGCACGACATCACCCTTGGTGCTTTTACACTCAAAAATGACACGGCAACACCTTTCGTACTTTTACACTCTTTCTCACCATGACAATGATAGTATAAATAATAAAAACGGTACGACATCACCCTTCATGCTTTTACACTCTTTCTCACCATATTCAACAATAATTAAATCAATAAAAATTTCATGAATAATGATCAAATATTCAATAATAAATTTAAGGAGGAATATCTTAATTAAATAAGCAATAATTCAAAATGAAGTAAATTTTTCCAGCATGCTTTGATTCAACCACAACGTATAAGTACTCGTCACCTCACACGTACGTTGTACCCGCACATTAAATCACATAGCAAATAGACAAATAAACCCTACTCCCTCAAGTCAAGGTTAACCACGATACTTACCTCGCTTTGCAACCAAATTCAAGATTTCAATAAACCTTTACCTCGCGAATTCGTGTCTGAAATCCTCAAATCTAGTCATAAACAATTAAATATACTCAATACAAATCGTAAGAATTAATTCCATATGAATTTACTAATTTTTTGGACTAAAATCCGAAATTCATCTAAAAATCAACAGTGCGACCCACGTCCCGAATCTCAAAAAAACTTACGAAATCCGAACACCCATTCCGAGATGAGTCCAGCCATACAAAAATTATCAAATTCCGATGTCAAATGGACCTTCAAATCTTAAATTTTCGTTTTTGGAAAGTTTTACAAAAATTCCAATTTATTCCATCTAAATCCAAAATAAATGATGAATATAGACATAGATTTATGAAATATAATCACTATATGATAAAGAGCACTAACCCAGTTCGAAATCGTGAAAAACTCCTTTGAAATCGCCCCTAAACCGAGTTCTAATTGAGGCTTTGTGAAAAAAATGAGAAAAATCCCGTTTGGGTCTGTTTTAATCATTAGGCACCAGGCCTTCTTCGCGTTCGCGAAGGCTTACACCCACTAGCCCACGCGTTCCTGAGCCCTGTGCCGCGTTCGCGATGGGTATTACTCAGCGCTTGCGATACACTGTCCGTGTTCGCGAAAAGCAGCCCCCCTCCACTTCGCGTTCGCGTACAGCCCTTCGCATTCGCGTAGGGTAAAATCCCACCCAGCCTGTTCACTCTTCGCGTTCGTGCTTGTGCCTTCGCGAACGCGAAGAAGGAAACCAGATGACAGTTGAAGTAAAGTAAAAACCAGATTTTCTAAGTTCCAAACCACCCGTAGCCTATCCGAAATTCACCCGAGCCCTCGGGGCTCCAAACCAAACATGCACACAAGTTCAAAAATATCATACGAACTTGCTCGCATGATCAAAACACCAAAAAAATGCCTAGAACTACGAATTGGACTCCGAATCAAATGAAATTTTCAATAAAACATTAAAATTTCTATTTTAACAACCGGACGTCCGAATCACGTCAAACCAACTCAGTTTCTCCCCAAATTTGATAGACAAGTCATAAATATAGTGATGTACCTATACCGGATTCCGAAACCAAAATACGGACCTGGTATCAACAAGGTCAAACATTAGTCAATTCTTTAAAGTCATTAAGCCTTTAAACTTTAAATTTTTGACAACATGCGATAACTCGAGCTAGGGACCTGCGAATTCAATTTCGGGCATACGCCCAAGTACCAAATCACGATACGGACCTTCCAGAACTGTCAAAATACTAATCCAGATCCGTTTTCTCAAACTTTTGACCAAAGTCAACCCAATTGAGTTTTAAAGCTCTATTTCACATTTTAATTAATTTTTCACATAAAAACTTTTTAGAAATATTTACGGACTGTGCACACATGTCGAGGAAGCTGAATAGTGCTATTTGAGGTCTCAGAATATATAAATAATTATTAAATTTAAAGATGACCTTTTGGGTCATCACAGAAGGCGTGGGCTATAGCACACGAAAATCTAGGAATCTGGTATTATTCTCGTTTTATGGTCCTAAAACACTAAAAAATGAGGAACGGTCATGGCGGGGCGGTGACTAATATTCTTTAGGACATTTTTTATGGTCCAGAAAGCTTTAAGTGGGTCCGAGTACATGCGTCCTGGCCCACGCGGAAGGTGTGCGCTACATCACACAACAATTCGGGATTCGGGTCGAATTCCCCTTTCATGGCCACTAAATGTCAAAAAAATGTGAATAATCATGTCGGGGCGGTGAATAATGTTCCTTAGGTCGATTTTGATGTGGGGTAAAAATTTTAGGCAATACAGGTCCTGGAGCTCGGGCCCACGCGTTAAGGCGTGGGCATAACATACGAAAATATGAGAACAAGGCCGAATTCTTGTTTTATAGCCCTAAAACATCATAAAACGAGGAACGGTTATGGCGGGGCAGAGACTAATGTTCCTTCGGTCGTCCTTGATAGTCCAGAAAAATATTAGGCGGTCTGGGTTCGATGTTCTGGGCCCACGAGGGAGGCGTAGGCTATAGCACCCGAGAATCTGTGAATCGGGACGAATTTCCCGTTTTATGGCACTAACATGCTAAAAATGAGGAATGATCATGGCGGGGTGGTGACTATAATTCCTTAGGTTATTTTTTATGAAACGAAAAAATTTAAGGTTGTTTGGGTATAGTGGTCGGGGCCCATGAGGAAGGTCTAGGCTATAGCACACGAAAATCTAGGAATCGAGCCGAATTTCTATTTTATAGACCTAAAGTATCAAAAACCGAAAACGGTCATGGCGGATCAATGACTAATATTTCTCAGGTCATTTTTGATGGTGTGGAAAAATTTTAGAGGGTCCGGGTACGGGCGCCCTTGCCCACGTGGAAGGCATGGGCTATTGCAGGGTGGTGACTAATTTTCTTTAGGTCATTTTTTGGTGGGCCAACAAACTTTTAGGCGGTCCGAGTCCGAGCGCCCGGACCCATGCGAAATACGTGGGCTATAGCGCATGAAATATGAGAATCGGGTCAGCTTCCCGTTTTATAGCAATAAAATGCCAAAATATGAGGAACGGTCATGGCGTAGCATTGACTAATGTTACTCAGGTCATTTTTGGTAGGCCAGTAAAATTTTGGACGGTCCAGGTCCCGGGCCCAAGACCACGCAGAAGGCGAGGTCTATAGCACAAGAAAATCTGGAAATCAGGCAGAATTCCCGTTATATAGCCCTAAAACTTCAAAAAATAAGGAACGGTCATGGAGGGGCGTTGACTAATGCTCCTTAGATCATTTTTGATAGGCCAAAAAATTTTTAGATCGTCCGGATCCGAGCGCCCGAACCCACATAGAAGGCGTGGGCTATAACTCACGAAAATCTGGGAATCATGTGAAATTCCCTTTTATGACCCCAAAACGCCAAAACACGAGCAATGGTCATGGAGGGGCGGTGAATAATGTTCCTTTGGTTATTTTTTATGGGCCAAAAAAGTTTTAGGCAATGCGAGTTTTGGCGCGCGGTCCCACGCGGGAGGCGTGGGCTATAACACACTAAAATATAGGAATCGGGCGAAATTCTCTTTTTACTGCCCTAAAACGTCAATAAAAGAGGAACGCTCATGGAGAGGCGATGATATTATTCCTTTTGTCATTTTTAATGGTCCAAATAAATTAGGCGGTCCAAGTCCTGTGCCCGGGCCCACGTGAAAATCATGGCTATAGCACAAGAAAATCTGGGAATCAGGTCGCATTTCCGTTTTATGGCCCTAAAACGCCAAAAATCGAGGAACGGTTATCGTGAGGCGGTGACTAATGTTTGATAGGTTGATTTTCGATGGTTCAAAAACTTTTAGGGGGTCCGGATGGGTCCGGTCGCCCGGGCCCACGCTGAAGGAGTGGGCTATAACACACGAAAAATTGCAAATCGGTTCAACTTTCTTTTTTATGGCTCTAAAATACCAAAAGATGAGGGAAGGTCATGGCGGGGAGATGATAAATGTTCCTTAGGTCATTTTTGATAGTTCGGCAAAATTTTAGGTGGTACGGGTCGAGGCGCATGGGCCTACACGGAAGGTGTGTGCTATAGCATATGAAAATATGGGAATCGGACCAAATTTCTGTTTTATGGCCCTAAAACAACACAAATGAGGAACGATCATGGCGGGGTGGTGACTAATATTTCTCATGTCATTTTTTATGTGCAGACAAAATTTTAGGCAATCCGAGTCCGAGTGTCCAAGCCCACGCGGAAGGCGTGGGCTATAGCACACGAAAATATGAGAATCGAGCGGAATCCCAGTTTTATGGCCCTAAAACATCAAAACACGAGGAGCGGTCATGGAGGGGCGGTGACTATTGTTCCTTAGGTCATTTTTTATGGACCGAAAATATTTTAGGCGGTCCGGGTTCACACGAAAGGCGTGGGCTATAGCACACGAAAATCTGAAAATCGGACCGAATTCCCATTTATGGCTCTAAAATACCAAAAACGAGGAATATCCATAGCCGGGCAGAGACTAATGTTCTTTAGGTCATTTTTATGGGCCGGAAAAAATTTTAGTCGGTCGAGTTCCTACCACCTGGAACCACGCGGAGGATGTGGGCTATAGCACACAAAAATTTGGGAATCGAGCGAAATTCCTATTTTATGGCCCTAAATACCAAAAAATGAAGATCGGTCATGGAGGAGCGGTAACTAATATTCCTTAGGTCGTTTTTAATGGGCCAGCATAATTTTAGGCGGCCAGGTCTCGGCGGCCGAGACCACGCAAAAGGCATGGAGTACAACACTCGAAAATATGTGAATCGGGCACAATTACAGTTTTATGGCCCTAAAATGCCAAAAAATAAGGAACGCTTATGGTGGGGCGGTGACGATTGTTCGCGGGGCGGTGACGATTGTTCCATATGTCAATTTTGATCGTTCAAAAATATTTTGGGCGGTCGGGGTCCGATGGCCCATGCCTACGCATAAAGCTTGGGCTATAGCACACGAAAATAGGAATTACACCGAAATCGTATTTTATGGCCCTAAAATGACACAAAATAAGGAACGGTCATGGCGGGGAGGTGACTAATGTTCCTTAGAGAAATTTTGATGGTCCAAAAAGTTTTTAGGCGGTCTCGGTCCGGGCGCCTGGTCCCACGCGGGAGGAGTGGGCTATATCACACGAAAATCTGGGAATCTAGCGAAATTCCAATTTTATGGCCCTTAAAACATCCAAAATCGAGGAACGGTAATGGCAAGGCGATGACTATTTTTTCTTAGGTATTTTTTGATGGGCCGGTATGATTTTAGAATTTTCGGGCGCCTGGACCCACACAGAAGGCGTGAGCTATAGCACACGAAAATCTGTGAATCGAGCAAAATTCACATTTTCAAGACCTAAAACGCAAAACAAAAAGAGGAATAGTCATGGAGGGACGATGAGTAATGTTCCTTAGGCAGTTATTGATTGACCGACAAATTTTTAAGCGGTTCGGGTTCGGCATCCGGGCCTACACGGAAGGCATGGACGCACACGAAAATATGGGAGTCGGGAAGAATTTCAATTTTATAGCCCTAAAACGTCAAAACATAAGGAACGATCATAGCGGGGCAATGAATGTTGTTTCATAGGTCAATTTTGATGGTCCAAAAAAATTCTAGGTTGTTCGGGTTCGGAGGCTCGGGCCTACGCGGAAGGCGTGGGCTATTGCACACAAAAATCTAGGAATCAGGCTAAATTCCCGTTTTATGGCCCTAAAATACGAAAAATAAAAAACGATCATGGCGGGGCCGTGACTAATGTTCCTTAGATCATTTTTAATGGTTCAAAAATTTTTTAGAGGGTTCGGGTACGGGCGCCTGGGCCAACGCGGAAGGCGGTGGCTATAACATACGAAAATCTTAGAATCGGGTCAAATTTCCATTTTATGGCCCTAAAATGCTAATAAATGAGGAACGGTCATGGCGGGGCGGTTAATATTGTTTCTTAGGTCATTTTTGATGGTCCAAAATTTTTTTAGGTGGTCCAGGTCTGGTGGTCTGGGCCCATGCAGATGGCATGGGCTATAGTAGACAAATAATCAGTAGTCGAGTAGAATTTCAGTTTTATGGCCCTAAAACATCAAAATATGAGATACGGTCATGTTGAGGCGATGAATATTGTTCCTTTAGTTCATTTTTTATAGGCCGGCAAAATTTTAGGCGATCCAGGTCCGTTCGCCTGAGCCCATACAAATGGCGTGGGCTATACCACATGAAAATCTGGGAATCAGGCGAAATTTCAGTTTAATGGCCTTAAAACTCCAAAAATAGAGGAACGGTCATGGAAAGGCGATGACTATTGTTCCTTAGGTAGTTTTTGATGGGCCAAAATGTTTTTAGGCAATCCAGGTTCGGTCGTCCCGGCCCATGCAAATGGCGTGGGCTATAGCACACAAAAATCTAGGAATCGGGCAAATTTCAATTTTATGGCCCTAAAACGCCAAAAAACAAGGAACAATGATGGAGAGACGATGATTATTATTCCTTAGGTCATTTTTGATAGACCGGTAAACTTTTAGGCGATGTGAGTCCGGTCATCCGGACCCATGCAGATGGCGTGGGTTAAAGCACACGAAAATCTAATAATCGAGCGGAATTCCAGTTTTATTTTCAAAAATACCAATAAAGAGGAACAGACATTGTGAGGCGATGACTAGTGTTCATGTGTACGTGAGAGTACGTCGTAAGTCAGTTGATGTAAACTCAGAAATGAGATCATATTTGAAGGTGCATAAAGCAAGTTAATCATGTTAAGTTGGAGGTTAAAAATACTTGAGATAATGAACTGCAAGTACCAAGAGGTTTGAAAGGCTTAGAAGCTACATGAATTGAAGAAAATAAGTTTTGTCTAAAGTCGACAAGTTGGGAATGTTATAACATGTATTTTTGGGATGAGACTAGGATGCTCAACATAATAAGGAGTGTATGTTATGAGTTATTTTAGTTGTATGATAGTCGTGTATTACATTTTGAAGTCAAGCGAGTTGTGGAACAAAAGTTGGCAAAGGTCATCACAAGTTACATTCATAAATATGCTTAAAATTAGGTAAAATGTAGTTGAGCGTTTCTCCCAATATAATAAGAATTATGGGATGATCCACCAACCAAAGGGAAGCTCTACGAGTCTAGTTTCTAATGCATTAAACTGTTCGTCGATGCAACATTGTAGTAGAGAGATATTCGCGTTTTTGCCAGACCGCGCAAGCAGCTACCAATGGGACCCACTTAGGCGGTGTACGACCCTTGAACATTTTAAAGGGGTTGGACGGCTCATTTCTGGTCATTTTCGACCAGGGACAGTTCCCAAACTCTCTCAACACCTCTCTAACAGTTCTCCAAGGTTCGAAGTCGAATCTAAGGTGGTTTTACCTAAACCAAACTCCAAAAGCTAGCCTAAGTGAAGAAGAGAATCTCTATGGTGTTGTGATGTCATTAAGGGTACCTGTAAGCTAATGGAAGCTCTGGTTCGAGTTTGTTCTGATTGTTTAAGATATGTATAACACCCTACTTATTGGGCCTAAGCTTATCTATGTGTTGGTTAAGTTATTTGGATTAAGAATTACAAGATAGAACTTGAAGTTATATAAGTTGTTGTCTCTTATTGGACTATTTTGGAGTTGTGTATATGACTTCATATGGCTGGAAATCATGGGGAATAACTTGATTATAATGTTATTATTGTTGTTATGTTTGTCAATATGTTGAGTATGTTGATGATGTTGTAAATAGGAGAAGAAACAACCACACAATACCTAGAAGTTGTCCATATTGTTGTTATATCTTGTTAGTTTATTTGATGTTACTTTTTCTGATGGATATAAGGTTGGAATGTCATATAAATATATATATGTTTATATGCTGGATATGTTGATTGGTATTGTTGGGTTGTTGGGTGTGTTGTGGTGCTAAAGGTATATAGTTGAAGGTTGTATGTGTTCTTGTTGTTTTTATGGGCTTGGGGAAAGCAAGAAAAACAGGGGAAATGTTGTCAGTTTTAATATAAAATAAGCTTGGCATTTGTTGTACGATAGTTACATCATTCGTTGGTTAACGATAATATTATAATCATTGTTGTAGATTAAAGTGAGACGAGACAAGTTCAACGTGGGCGTTGGACAAACTGTAATAAGGTATGTTAAGGCTAAACCTTTCCTTCATTTTGGCATGATCCCTTAACTACGTGTGTTTGATAACGAAACATAAACAGAAGTTCGTATTTCTGAATCTAGGTACACTATCCCAGTCTCATAAGTTATAGTATTCTCCCTTATTGGGACTTTATATTTTGTTAAGTATTGTCATCTTCCGGTCAAGAGAGCAGAGAGGCTATATATATATACAATATTATGGCATTTTCACCACCATCGAGCTATAATCGATGGGCAGGCACCTATTGGGCAGTATTACAATATTTTTACCACCATCGAGCTATAATAGGTGGGCAGGCCCCTATTGGGAAACCTCAGATCAGATGGTAAGTTGTATACGAGCCTACAGTGGCTGAGTGCCTATGAGCGAGCCTAGAATGGCCATGATACAGAGCCTACTATGGTTGAGCGCCTATGAGCGAGCTTATTACGACAGAGCATTTATATGTACCGAGCCTTATAGAGCCGAATATCTATTTTACTTACTATATTGAGAGAGTTGAGTCAGTATCAGTAGGTAAGCATATCTTTAGATTATATTTGACTCCCTATCACTTTCAGTTATTATCAATTCAGTCTCAGCTTTCAGTTATTCTATTGCCTTACATATTCGGTATATTATTTCGTATTGACGTCCCTTTTACTAAGGACGCTGTATTTCATGGTTGTAGGTCCTGATAGATAACTGGATAGACCTTCCCAGTAGACAGAGTCAAACATCAACTTGGTTGGTAAGCTCCACTTCCTCGGAGTTACCAGGTCAAGATCTTGGAATCCATTTTATATATACAGGCTTGATGAGTAGTTCAAGGCCTTGTCTCGACCATGATACAGTTCAGCTATCTCTAGAGGCTTATAGACATATAATGTATATTTTGTATATCAGTATTGTGGCTTTGCCAACCCTATGTACATGTTATTTGGTATTGTTGGTTGTAGGCATTAATGGTGGCCTCATCGGCCTTGATTGGTATTGCCAGCTGGCATGTAGACCTCGTCGGCCTAAGTTAAGGGTTACCACTCCAGAGTTCATAGTTACAGAGCAGTACGCTCGGGCCATATATGGTAGAGGGTGTCGGTCACGCCTCTCAAGGTTTTGGGTGTGACAGTTCCTTAGGCCATTTTTATGGGTCGGCAATATTTTAGGCGATTCGAGTCTGGTCGTCCGTTCCCATGCAGATGGCGTGGGCTATAGCACACGAAAATTTGGGATAGGGCAAAATTCTAGTTTTATAGCCCTAAAACACCAAAAAATGAGAAATGGTCATGGCTAGGCGGTGACTATTTTTTCTTAGGTCATTTTTTATGTGCCGGCAAAATTTTAGGTGATACAGGTTCTGTCGCCCGCACCCATGCAGATGCCTTGGGCCATAGCACATAAAATCTACATGAATCCGAGTTACCAGATCCAAATCTCCTAAAATTTTGCGGGGCCATGAAAAATGACCTAATGAACAATAGTCATGGATTTGGCATGACTGTTCCTCATTTTTAGGTATTTTAAATCCAAAAAACTAAATTTCGGGTTGATTTTTCAAATTTTCGTGAGCTATAGTCCACGCCATCTGCATACATCCAGGCTACCGAATCCGACTCTCCTAAAATTTTACTGGGAAACAAAAAAGACCTAATGAATAATAGTTATGGCTTCAGCATGTTTGTTCCTCATTTCTTGGCCCTTAAGGTTCGAAAAATTAGAATTCGGGTTGATTAGTCCACGTCATTTGCATGATTCTGGGCTACCGGATCCGAATAGCCTAAAATTTTGCGGGACCATCAAAAATGACCTAATGAACAATAATCATGACTTTGGCATGACCGTTCCCCTTTTTTGGTATTTACGGACCAAAAACTGGAATTGAGGCCGATTTCTAAATTTTTGTGTGTTATAGTCCACGCCATTTGCATGAATTCGGGCTACCGGATCCGAATCGCCCAAACTGTTACGGGGCCATTAAAATGATCTAATGAACAATAGTCATGGCTTCGCATCACGATTCCTCATTTTTGGCCTTTTAGGGTCGAAAAATTAGAATTCGGGGTGATTTTTAAATGTTCGTGTGCTATAGCCCATGCTATCTGCATGAATCTGGGCTACCTGATCGGAATCGCCTAACATTTTGCGGGACCATCAAATATGACCTAATGAACAATAGTCATGGTTTTGGCCTCTGACCGTTCTTCATTTTTTGGCATTTTAGCGCCAAACAAATAGAATTCTGGCTGATTTGCAAATTTTTATGTGTTATAGTCTGCGCTATTTGTATGAATTTGGGCTACCGGATCCTAATCCGAATCGCCTAAAATTTTGCAGGGCCATCAAAACTGACCTAAAGATAGTCATGAGTTCGGCTTGACCATTCCTTGTTATTTGGCATTTTGGGACCAAAAACCTCTAGTTCGGGCCGATTTCTAAATTTTTGTGTGTTATAGTCCATGTTATCTGAATGAATACGGGCTACAGGATCCGAATCGCCTAAAATTTTGTAGGAACATAAAAATGACCTAATAAAATATAGTCATGGATTCGGAATGACTGTTCCTCATTTTTTGGTATTTTAGGGCAAAAATTTGGAATCCGGTTCATTTATAAAATTTTGTGTGTTCTCCACACTATCGGCATGAATTCGGACTACCAGATCCGAATTGCCTAAAATTTTGCGGGGATATCAAAAATGACCTAATGAACAATGGTCATGGCTTCGGCATGACTGTTCCTCATTTTATTGGTATTTTAGGGCCAAAACACTGAAATTCATGTTGATTTCCAAATTATTGTGTACTATATCCACACTATATGCATGAATCCAAGCTACCGGATCCAAATCGTCTAAAATTTTGCGGGCCATCAAAAATGACTTAATGAACTATTGTCATGGATTCGGCATGACCGTTCCTCTTTTTTGGAATTTTTGGGCCAAAATATTAGAATTCGTGACGATTTCCAAATTTTCGTGTGCTATAGTCCAAGTCATCTACATGAATCTAGGCTACCGGATACGAATCGCCTAAAATTTTACAGGGCCATCAAAAATGATCAAATGAACAATAATCATGGTTTCGACATGATCGTTCCTCCTTTTTTGGTAGTTTAGGGCCAAACGAAAAAAGGAATTCGGGCCAATTTCAAATTTTTCGTGTGCAATAGTCTACACCATCTACATGAATTCAGGCCATCGGATCCGAATCGTCTAAAATTTTTTGGATCCATACAAAATTACCTAATGAACAATAGTCATGGCTTCGGTATGATCGTTCTTTATGTTTTGGCATTTTAGGGCAAAATAATTGGAATTCGGGTCGATTTCTCAATTTTCATATGGTATAGTCAACGCCATCTGCATGAATCCAGACTACCGGATCCGAATCGCCTAAAATTTTGTGAAGCTATTAAAAATGACCTAATAAACAATATTCATGGCTGTGGCATGATCGTTCCTCATTGTTTGACATTTTAGTGCAAAAACAAAAAAGAATTCGGGCCGATTTTTAAATTTTTATGTGCTATAGTCCACACCATCTACATGAATCTGGGCCACCGGATCCGAATTGCATAAATTTTTGTGGGGCCATAAAAATGACCTAATGAATAATAGTCATGGTTTCGGCATGACCATTCCTCATTGTTTGGCAATTTAGGGCAAAAAATGAAATTCAGGTCGATTTCTAAATTTTCGTGTGTTATAGTCCACGTCATATGTATGAATCCATGATACCGGATAAGAATTGCCTAAATTTTTGCGGGACCATAAATTAACCTAATGATCAATAGTCATGGCTTCGGCATGACCGTTCCTCGTTTTTTGGCATTTTAGAGCAAAAAACTAGAATTCATGTTTATTTAAGAATTTTCATTTGCTATAGTCCACGCCATATGCAGAATATCGGATCTGAATCGCTTTAAAAAATTCGGGGCCATAAAAAATAACCTAATGAACAATAGGCATGGCTTCGGGATGACCTTTCCTCGTTTTTTGGTATTTTATTGCCAAAAAACTGAATTCTTGCTGATTTCTAAATTTTTGTGTGGTATGGTTCGCGCCTTCGGGATACCATATCCGAATTGCCTAATAAATTTTGGGGCCACAAAAAATGATCTAATGAATAATAGTCTTAGATTCCGCATCATCGTTCATTGTGTTTTGGAATTTTAGGGGCAAAAACTAGAATTTTTAGCCGATTTTCAAATTTTCGTGTACTAGTCTATGCCATCTGCATGAATTCGGGCTACCGGATCTGAATCGTCTGGCTTCAGCATGATCGTTCCTCATTTTTAGCATTTTAGGACCAAAATACTAAAATTCTAGCCGATTTTTAAATTTTTGTGTGCATAGTCCACTCCATCTGCATAAAATCCAGATACCGGATCCGAATCGCCTAAAATTTTATGCAGCCATAAAAAAAGACCTAATGAATAATAGTCATGGCTTTGGCATGATCGTTCCTTGTTTTGTGGCATTTTAGGGTTAAACAATTGGAATTCAGGTCATTTTTTGAATTTTGTGTGCTATAGTCAACGACATCTTCATGGATCCGGGCTACCAGATCCGAATAGCCTAAAATTTTGTGGGACCATAAAAATGACCTAATAAACAATAGTCAAGGCTTTGGAATGACCATTCCTCATCGTTTGGCATTTTAGTGCCAAAAAATTGAAAAATCGGGCCAATTTTCAAATTTTTGTGTGCTAGTCTACGCCATCTGCATGAATCTGAGCTACAGGATCTGAATCGCCTAAAATTTTGAGGTGCCATAAAAAATGACCTAATGAACAATAGTCATTGTTTCTCCGTGATTGTTCCTCATTTTTATCGTTTTAGGGTCATAAAATAGGAATTCAACATGATTTTCGATTTTTCATGTGTGAATGTCCATGTCATTTTCATGAATTCGGGCGACCGGACGCGAATCGCCTAAAATTTTGTGGGCCCATCAGAAATGACCTAATGAACAATAATCGTTGTTTCTCCATGACCGTTCTTCATTTTTTGGCGTTTTAGGGCCATAAAACAGGAATTAAGCATGATTTTTCCGATGTTTTGTGTATTAATATCCACGCCATCTTACTGAATTCGGAAGACCGGTCCTGAACTGCCTAAAATTTTATTGGCCCATCAAAAATGATCTAATAAATACTAGTTATTGTTTCTCCATGATCGTTCCTCTTGTTTGGCATTTTATGGTCATAAAATAGGAACTAAGCACAATTTTTAATTTTTCGTGTGTTAATGTCCGCTTCATCTTCAAGACTTCGGTCGACCGGCTCCAAATCGCCTAAAATTTTATGGGGCCATCAGAAATAACCTAATGAATAATAGTCATTACTTCTCTATGACCGTTTTTTGTTTTGGCTTTTTAGGGCCATGGAACAGGAATTGAGCACGATTTTCCATGTGCTACTATCCACGCTATCTTCATGATTTTGGCGACCGACTGCCTTGTTAGTCATGTTAGTCATGGTGAGTATTGCTCCCAAGGCAGTACCCGATGGTTCCACTAAATTTTAGGTCAATCAAAGTCTATCAACCAAATTCTAAAAAATTATCTTGTGTACAAAACACGAAAAAATAGAAATGATCCTTAATTCTTGTTTCGTGGCCGCGAAATGACAAAAAAATATGTTAGTCATGGCAAGTATTCCCCACAACATCATTTTCGGTGGATCGGACAAATTTCAGGTCAATCAGAGTCCGTCAAATTTTTATCACATATAAGATTCAAGTGGTCGTGCATAACACAAGTAGGGTCTATATATGTGTCATGCATAGTATTCTTCCGACTGAGAAACACCAAAACACGATATTACTCATGATGATAATTCTCACAAGGTCGTTTCCAGTAGTTTCATCAATTTTTTGGTTAATCACAGTCCGCCAACCAAATTCAGAAAAATTATCATATATAAACACACGAAAAAATGGACATAATTATATTTCTTTAAGAGTATGATCAACAAAGTATTCAAGTGACGTTGTGTCCTACCCTATTGGCTATTGAGACATGTATGAAGTAAAATTTTTTAAATGATTACTTGAAATATCAAACTTACAACTAAGAAACCACACCTCTAATGTATGATTTTTCGGTGGAAAACAATCAGTTGACTCCTTCTGGACAAAAATAGCTCTGCAGTCTCTGCTCATGAGTCGGTGGATTAATCCTCTTACTTAGTGGGCGTTTGGACATAAGAATTGTAAAATTCAGAAAAAAACTGAATTTTTTTTAAGGGAAAATGGTATTTGAAAATTAGAGTTGTGTTTGGTCATGAATATAATTTTGAGCTGTTTTTGAATTTTTGTGAGTGATCTGAAGAAAAATTTTGAAAAACAATTTTTTGGAGTTTTTAAAATTTTCGAAAAATTCCTAAATTCATTTTCAAGTGATCATTGAAGATTTCATGGCCACTGATTTCGAAAAAAAATAAAAAAAAAATCAAAAAAAAGTGAATTATGTTTTTTGTCCAAACGAGACCTTAACTCTTTTAGAAATTGAAATGTAGATTTTGAAACACGAATATGCGTACCACATAAGAAAGAGGGAAAGGGAGAATAAAGAACTAATTAGGGTATCTTGAAGATTGAACAGTAAGGTAGATTTAAATATTGATTTAATAATAACTTGTAGTTTCTCAACAAAAAAAATTACTTTATTAAGTAATCTGGGGTCTTTGATAATTCATTTAATTATTTTAAAATCGACCCCATGTGGAAAGATAACCGCATAGATAAAACAAATTACTATTCCTCTTAGGTCATTGTCCAGTTGTATTAATATATTGGAAGAGTTAGAAAAGAGGAAACTCCAATTAAGACAAAGCACTATCCTATTGAGACATCCATGCAAAGTTTTAATTAAAAACATAAAATGTGTTTTGGAAATATATACTAATTACTATTTACTACTAACATAATAGTAATATTATTTATAACTCCTGAGTCAGAGTTCGTCCTATGGGTTTGTCTAATGTAGTTTACTTCCTTTATGTGATGTGCGAGTCATTCCACATTAAGCAGGTTATCCAGTGCATATCCGAAGAGTAGCGGCTACCGACTTCCTTAGAAATTTTGCAAGAATATTAATAATAATAATGATAAAAACAATAATGATAGAAATTAAAAAAAGAATTGACACGATATTTATTGCTATGGCACGAATTACATAAAACAACAATAATAACAACTCAGTATAATCTCACTAGTGGGGTATGGAGAGGGTAGTGTGTACGCAGACCTTACTTCTACCCTAGTATAGATAGATTGTTTCCGATAGACCCCTGACTCCCTCCTTCCAAAAGCTCCCCACATTGCTTTTGGGGTGACTCGAACTCACGCCATATAATGGTGACGATGATTGCCCTCTTGCATATTTATTGCTAGAGTCAACTCCCTGACTAAAATAAAAATAAAATATTGATCCCACGCTTCGGGATCCCTAGTCTCAAGTAAAAAACTTTGAACCACACCCACCACCCACCCATAGAGCAGAGTATTAGGTAATGATGCAAATAGATTCGGTAACTTTTGTTTGTACTCAATATTTGTAATAAGTAATTTATTGAATATATAAAAATAATTAATTGTGAAACTAGTGACCAAAACAACTCTGAATTTGACGGCAAATTCAAAATTAATAAAATTCAAATAGCCTACTAAAGAAAAGGGGGTGGGGAGAGGTGGAGTATATCCAGTGAGACTTTTCCTACCCTATTGGCTATTGAGAGTTTGAGACATGTATGAATTAAAAAACTTTAAATGATTGTTGGAAATATCAAACTTACAATTTAGACTCCCCACTTGTAATATTTTATTATAATTTATTATATACTCCCTCCGATCCATAATAAGTGATTAATTTATCTTTTTATTTTGGTCCAAAATAAGTGTCTATTTATATAATCGAGAAAAAATTCAATTTGTTTTTTTAAAATTATCCTTATGTATGTACCCCTAAAAAGTCTTTTTACTCCTCACATTAATTATGCTGTAATATTTAATTAAGAGTAGTCTAGTTACATTAACTATTTTTGTTTAGAATTTTGTATTTCTTTAATGAGTGTGCCCAAGATAAATTGGTCATTTATTGTGGAGCGGAGCGAATATATTGCTAGTCTAGCTCCAAGAAACGTGTTTGCTCAATTATTTCCCACCTAAACCAAAGCTTACCCAAATGACACGTAAGATTTACTTAACTTTGTTTTTAGTGTTATCATCCTATCTCTTTTTTTAAATACGGTAGATTTATTTTTTACACGTAAAAGATTTACTTTTTATACATAAGAGATTTAAAAAGGTTATTTTCTAAAATTTAAAATTATAAAGAGACAGATGTACAAATAGTACCATTCACTTTTACTTGTCTAATATATTTAAAATATATTTTTACTTTTACTTATCTATTATACTAAATCAAGAGAATAATAATCTTTTTTTCTATTTTACCCTTATTATTAACTACTCATTCCTCAAATTATTTTTCAAGACTTTTGAAAATGCTATTATTATTATAGGTAAAATTATACAATACATATTTCTTTTATTATTTCTTAAGGGACGTGAAAGTCCAAAGTGTTCGACTAAAAGTGAACGAAGGGAGTATTATAGCGAAAATATCTGTAGAGATGCTTAAATATTTTTAAAAAAAAATACGACATACACATATATTCCATTTATTTATTAGTAAGTATAAACATTGAATGCAAGTAAATTTTTATGATTATTGGAAATACCAAACTTCAAAGATTCAATGATTATATAATAACAATAATATATACAGTATGTTTTTATATGTTAGGTCCGGAGAGCCCTACTTAGTCAATGCTTATATAATACTCTTATATATTACTAGTCCAGCTACAAAAAACCTGTTTGATCAATTACTTCACCACCAAAACCAAAGCTAGCCAAAAATGACACAGAAGATTGAATCACATCCTTCAACCATAACAGCAGCCACCACAGAACCACCACAAACCACCCAAGAACTCCCTATAACGACCACCACAGCCGCCACCACAAAAAAACATAAACTCACACTCATCCCTTTAATTTTCCTCATATATTTTGAAGTAGCTGGTGGTCCATATGGTGAAGAACCAGCAGTTAAAGCAGCTGGTCCTTTACTAGCAATTCTTGGTTTTCTAATTTTTCCATTTATTTGGAGTGTTCCTGAGGCTTTAATCACTGCTGAACTTTCAACAACTTTTCCTGGTAATGGTGGTTTTGTTATATGGGCTGATAAAGCTTTTGGTCCCTTTTGGGGTTCTTTAATGGGAACTTGGAAATTCTTAACTGGTGTTATAAATATTGCATCTTTTCCAGTTTTGTGTATTAGTTATTTAGAAAAGATTTTTCCTGTTCTTTCATCTGGGGTTCCAAGAAAATTGGCAATTCTTGGATCAACTCTGTTTTTATCTTTTGTTAACTATACTGGTTTAACAATTGTAGGGTATGTTGCAGTTGCACTTGGGATTATTTCACTTGCACCTTTTATTATAATGTCATTGATTGCTATACCAAAAATTCATCCTCATAGGTGGATTAGTTTAGGCCAAAAGGGTGTGAAAAAAGATTGGAATTTATTCTTTAATACCCTTTTTTGGAACTTGAATTTTTGGGATAATGTTAGTACTATGGCAGGAGAAGTTGACAATCCAAAAAAGACATTTCCAGTAGCATTATTTTCATCTGTTATTTTTACTTGTTTGGGGTATATTATTCCACTTTTGGCTGTGACTGGAGCTGTTTCAGTTGACCAAAATGATTGGGACACAGGATTTATGGCAAATGCAGCAGAAATAATTTCTGGTAAATGGTTGAAATTTTGGATTGAAATTGGTGCTGTTTTATCAGCTATTGGATTATTTGAAGCACAATTGAGTAGTTCAGCATTTCAACTTTTGGGTATGGCTGAAATAGCATTTTTGCCTAAGTTTTTTGGGTTAAGATCTAAATGGTTTAATACACCATGGGTTGGAATAATATTATCAACAGCAATTTCATTGGGAATGTCTTATATGGATTTTCAAGATATTATTTCTTCAGCCAATTTCTTGTATAGTTTGGGTATGCTTTTGGAATTTGCATCATTTCTTTGGCTAAGGAGGAAATTTCCATTGATTAAAAGACCTTATAGAGTGCCAATGAAATTACCACTTTTGGTAATTATGTGCTTAATTCCATGTGGTTTTTTGGTATTTATTATGGCTATAGCAACAAAACTTGTGTATTTGATTAGTGGATTGATGACTGTAGGAGGGATTGGTTGGTATTTTTTGATGAACTTTTGTAAGTCAAAGAAGTTGCTTAAGTTCAACAGTAAGGTAGATGACATTTATGAGGAATAATTAATAGGGAAGGCAGTTGTTGTAGTATGACTTTTCTCTTTCTTTTTCTTTTTTTTTTTTTGCAAGAAAGGAACTTGTGAAGACTTTTGATAGATGTGACTTCATATTGTAAAATTGTTACTTTAATTCTCAAAGAATTGAATGCAAGATGTTCATTACTTTGTCTTATTTATTTATTTTTAAGTTTTGTTTTGTCTTTTGTACCTAATAATGTTGGAAAAATGACATTGTATAGCCGCTTTCAAAATAATAACCGAAATATATATATATATATATATATATATATATATATATATATATATATATATATATATATATATATATATATATATTATGTATGTTATATACAAAAAATATGTAAATTTTATACACTTTTTCGATTACTAAATATAAATAGTTTCTGGCGCTAACTAAAATGATAATACCCCAATAATGTTCACTAGTCATTGTGACATGTATAACCTTTTATTTTATGTTATAATTTCTTTTTCTAGTATATATCATCATCAGTAAACTCTCCACATGCTTGCCCTTAATTAAATCAAATCAAACCATTAAACCAATGATTAAAAAAAAAATCAACATTATGTTGCGTATCTTTTACTCTCAATGGTTGAAAGTGTTAAATTAAGAATAGGATAGGACCAAAATTTTGTTAGGAATCTCATCTAATCAAAATTAGAATCTACTCTGATTTTGGTAAAGCTATATATAGATAAAAAAGTAGTTGGGGCGATTCCTAATAATGCTAGCAAAGATTCGTTAATAACTAAAAGAGAATAATTAAATTTGGAATATGAGCTGTAAATTGGTATAAAATTTGAGATAGTTGGAATCTCTTTTTTGTTTTTAATCGAAAGGTCGAAATGTGTGACATGTGAATGGAGACTCGATCGTCTTTCCATAGAGAGCGCTTTAATTTACTGCCCCCGTCTTAAATTATTAGTTGTAATTTTTAAAAATAATTATCTCAAATTATTTATAATTAATTTTTTTTCTCGTTTTACCCTTAGTAGTAATTATTTTTGAAGATGGAGATGACATATCAATAGGTAAATATTCAATGAAGAGAGATAAATATCTATGACATAAATAAGAATAATTAATCAAAAATTCCCCCTAATTACGGTTTTCTTAATGGGAGTGTAAAAGAGAAATATGACAGATAATTTGAGACAGAGCGAGTACTTTTTTGGTAGGTCTACCCAAAGCTCGGATCAGTTGATTCAGTAAATTTTGAGTATCGAATATTAATAAAAAAAATTAAAACAAAAGGAGGAAGCTTATCTCAATAATAATTAGAGCATATGATACTATTCTTAAATAGGATCAATCAGATTTTGAACTTCGAATTTTAGAAAGTTGATATAATGATAAAGATAAACTTACATATTCCTCCATGCAACTTTAAGCTAACTTAGTATTGCTTTTGAGAAAATAACTGGGAGAAAAAGAATCTAAAATATAGCATCATAAAAAACATTATACATATACTACAAATTAGAAAAGCATTCTACTTAGAGCAATATTAAATTATGTTGTTTAACCGATCTAACAAGTTATTTCAGTCTAGTTTGAGCTTTAATTATGCTTTTTGATCGATAAATTTTGATCGAAATCGATTTAAGTTGAGTCGAGCCTAGCTTTAGTCGAGCTCCAAGCCAGCCTGGCTCTTTGCCTAGGCATAGATAAAACTTAGGATACTTTATTTGTATCTTTACAGAATATTATAGACTTGATATTGATAAAATGATCAAAAAGTCTATATAGAACCTTTTATTTTATTCATAAAACAAAAAAAATAAACACCAAAAAGTTATTTCCGCTGCCAGGGTTTGAACCCGGACTATTTCAAATATAGAAGGAATTGACCAGTGCTACAGCGAATCAAGTTGTTAGGAAACTGCCACCATATTTATTTATAATTTGAGAATGGAATACTATAAGGTTATTTCCTTGTTTTCACCCTCAACCACACCATCACCTAATATATAAAGATAATATCTCAATTGTTTATTGGTTTTAAATAAAATAAAAGAGCATAAACAACAAAGCAACGAATCTTTGTTATTTCAATTTGCAACATTAACAAAAACATAAAGGAAAATTGTTGTTATAATATTTTAACTTAGCCTATGCTAAAAGGATCCAACGGTCCAAGAAATTGCTATTAATATTTTTAAAGATCACATCGCATAACAGTCAGAACTCTTCTAAGATTTAATCGCGACAGTGCAATTGAGATTCTAATCATTTAAAATCGTGACAATATAATTAAGATTATGATCTTTTAAAATCGTGACAATATAATTTGAATTATGTATTAGTTATACACTGAAAAATACTACCAAACAAGGATTACTAATATCAAAGCTAATACATGTATTATTTTTTTCCGATACCCTACCAAACAACCCCTAATTGTTAAAGCCTTAAAGGCAAGCTTTGATGCTTTGTAGTAGGGCTGTAGGGGTGTACAAATAAAACCAGCAAACTGCATCAGCCCGATAATCCGAGTCAAACCGAGAAAATAAAACTCGACTATGGTTTGGTGTTGAAAAAAAAAATCCGGCCATATTTGGTTTTGTTTGTGATCACGCTCAACTATGCCTTATAAAAAGTACTAAGCGGCCGTTGCAAATATAATCCAGTTTACAAGTCCGGAATCGAATCCCATAGAGAACTAAGTTTAGCTACAGTTGTTCAATATTACTAAGAAACACAAGTCCAAACAATTTTCTAGTTATAAAGATTTGATTTTTATTTATACTATTTAACTAACAAATATTATAAAGCAGTAAAATTATCAACTAACAAGGATGAAATTGGAGACAAGCCTAAGGAGGTCTAGAGTTATGATTTTCCCAATTGTCGGAATCCTTCCTGTTACACCTTCTATAATTTCGCCTAAGTATTCTCTACCGATCGTGAGTACTTTCGGTGTCGTAGCTCTCTCTAGAGCAACTACCACAATTTACTAGACGCATTCTCTCGAACTACGCTAGCTGGCACTAATTTATTGCTCATTACGATCCCACTAAGGTTTCGTTATCTCTAATCCCATCTTTAAACCCTCCATATCGATCTCTCAACTACGTTAGGAGTGGTGTTGTTCAACAACTACCTAAATGTATACTCTCTCTTCAGCAATATACACACTAAATAGACCCAGCTAATTGAGAGCTTTTTAATTAACAATAATAAAAATATAGTTGAACAAGTAGAGAAAAATCAAAGGCTCAATTATATAAAAACATAACAAGAATTTATCCTACAAAAGATTCTATCAAAACTCTAGATAACATATTAGCTATTCATAATAGTATGCAAAACTACAATACTAGAATTCATAATCAATAATGAAAATACGAAGAAGGAAGTGACAAACTCATAGAAGAAATCTCTGTCTTGCTCCTGGTGTGTTCTTGACTCCTTAGGTCGAATTTCCATCTCCAAAAATGCTCTTTTTTGTTGAATCTGCTCTAAAAATGGCTCTCGCCCGTACAAACATGTTATTGAGTATTTATAGGCTAGGGTTGAAGTTCAAATCCGGGTCAGAGTCTTTTAACCCGCGACTTTTAATTACCGGGCTATAGACCTCGGGAAGCCTGGTCTGTAGTGCGGTCAACCTGGCTATAGACCTTGCGAAGCTTGGTCTATAGTGCGGTCAACCTGGCTATAGACCTCGCAAAGCCTGGTTTATAGCACGGTCAACCTGGCTATAGACCTCGCAAAGCTTGGTCTGTAGCACGGTTTGGGTACTTGATATTTTTGTGCTCTTTTCTTGTATTTTCGTCTTCTTTTTGTGTGACCTTTATTCGTCTTTGTCTTCCGATATTCCTACACATAAAACAATACAATTTAGCTCAAATGTCGCACAATTAATCACTAAACCAACAAAATATAGGGCGAGTAATGTACTAAAAGTATAACAACTTGGCCTAACATCACCACCCCACACTTAAACGTTGCTCGTCCTCGAGTCAACCACCAATTCATACTAACATTGAGCACTTTATTTTCTTTTAGCACATCTGAAGCACACCATACCTATGACTATGGTTGATAGCAATAATTAAAATTTAGCATATGCCTTCAACACACACTTTCCTTTACTCTATGCCATACTTCAAAAATTTATTTAACAACAAGACAACATGCTTATAACAATCCTAGCCTTACAAACCGACGCAATATCACAATGCATTCGTGGCTTGAAGACTTAACATCATAGAGACATCTAATAACGTCACATATCCCTTGCGAAATCATGTGCCCTCACCATAAGAACATGAGAGTAAGTTGAATCCACACATTCGAATCAAATGCTCAAATATATTTTAAGGACTCACATATATCAGAAATTCCTCACTCTCACAAAGACGTCACATGCATACACAAAGTACCATAGGCTTGCCCATTATGTAAACATCTACTAATGTAGGCTTGCTCAATCTAAAATCAATTAGGACTTTTTCATGGTTTTAATGTGGGTTAAGGGAAGGGTAAGATATATTTTGGATTAATGGTTCATCCTCCCAAGCACTTTAACACATCACATAATAAACTTCATGCGCAAATTCTTCAATCCACTTCAATTTCACAATATTATCACCCCCAAAAATATTTTCTCTTTCTTTAAGTACTACATTAATTCATACACACTAACAAGGACAAGATATGCTTATTTTTCTTTGCTACATATTTTTTTTTCTCTCTTCTACCCTTCCTGCTAATGGTGTATTCCTTACAATACAAGTGCACCTTTCTTTCTTTCATTGGTTCCACTCAAAATTCACCCAAGTTCTATCCTTACTTCTTTTAGCGCTCATTTTATAATTAAAGTGCTTTAAGAGGTAAAAGGATCAAAACAATGATAATTAAGCACAAAGGGGTATAGGCTTGTAATGTGATTGCCAAATAAAAGTTTATAGGCTCAAAAGGGTTGACTAAAGATAATTTTTATTATGGTAAGCATTAAGCTCAAACAAATCAAAGAAAGCCTAAAATCATTTTTCAAACTGAGCAAAACCTAAAATTTCGCTTCAACTCACATGTCGGGCAAGTTCTAGACTCTAATGCAATGACATGGACTATACACTTTTTCGCCACACATGGCACATGACTCACTAAAGACGGTTCCATTTCGATTCTCAAACAATTGCAAGTATTCACGGAGCCACAAAATATTAAGCATCAAGCACAAAGTGACACAAGCCAAGAAAATGAGCTATAGGCGTCAATAAACATGTTATCTACTCAACAAGGCATCATAAGCATTTTCAAACCATAGGGAAGGTATTACACATGCTAGATCCTAAATAAGCTACTATCAAATTAGTCAAAGGCGCCTAGTAAATCTCATTTTTCCCATCCTTTTATTCCCTAAATCCTATTCTACTCTAAAAATAAAAAAAATAAAAACTACTACCCGGTTCAACTAGATCTCGTGAAAAAGAACCGCGATACAAAGAAAAATCATGAGGGATTATTACTATCTAAAATAATAAAAAGACTATATATATATATATATATATATATATATATATATATATATATATATATATATATATATATATATATTTTATTTTATTTTTTTGTTAGAATTTAGTCCCTCAAGAAAATTGTCTAGGATATCTTTCACCGGGAAAAGCCCATTTTTTTCTATTGTTTTAAAAAAGCATTATTCAATTAAACTAACACAGCTAAAATAGCATAGAAAGTTACCCAGACAATCTCTTCATCCCACACTTAATATTGTGCATTGTCCCCAATGCAAACCCATAAATACAAGAGGGTAAAAGAAACTCCCTGGTAGCCCAAAGACCGAAGCATTAACAGCTCATGGGGTACTCAGATTTCTCCCCTACTTAGTTTTTTGTGCGGGCACCCCACACTTAGTTCTAACCATCTCACTTGCTTTTGCTTTCTTCCAATGGCCTTGCTCCCCATGCTCCTAGAAAAATCAAAAACAACACTACAAAGAATAATACAATAATAAAAAATAAAAATAAAAAAAAAAGAAGTAAAGCTGGGTTGCCTCCCAACAAGTGATTGATTTAACGTCGCGGCATGACACGAATTACTTTTTGCCTCCACTTCGAACTTATGAATTGGACCCCAAGTTTTGATTCTGCTCTATGATCATGTTCTTGGGGCGATATAAATTGTTGCGAGCCAAAAATTAAGTGATTATTTATGCACTTTTTGGCTTTCAACCGAGGAGTGTCACCTTGCCTAGACGGCCTTGAAAATTTCAGAATATAGGGCTCATCCACCTCTTCCTTTTACTCTTGCATTGGCTCATACATATCAATTTCCATACCTCCTTCCGAACAAAATGTTGAAAAATAATTGGAGTGAGGACCAATGCGCTCAAACTGAAAATTCAACTTGTTGTCGACCTCCTCTTCTTGCCACAAACTAGAATCAATTAAAATTGTATCTGTAAGGTTCTCGGTTGACTCCAGTACTACTTCTTCAACATCGACATTATCTAATTCCAGTTGATTGGTTTGGTAATATTCTATTCTCAACTTCTCCATTATAATGGCAATTTGTGCAGCCAATTCATGATCTCCTTGGCTATTATCCATAATGTAAGCTTGTTGCGCTTTACAAGGTTCAATTAGTTTATTCGCTTGAGCTTCCAAATTGTGAATAGTTGCCTCTTGCCTTTGTATATGCAGTGGTTTCTTATCATATTATTCCACAAGGCACTTTAACTTATCTTTGATCTCCTTCAGGTCAGCTTCCCCAGGTTCTTTGTTCCTATTAACTTCACATGAAAATGTAGAACCATCATAACAAGGAGTTAGGGGAGGATAAGAAATACAAGCACAATCATAAAAGTGACCATCTTGACCACCACAAACATCACATATATTGCACACATAAGATTGAGTTGGTACACATAACTCGCTCTCGAGAATATTTTAATAATTTTACCACGGGTGATTTCCTTCACAATATATATGAGGATCAATAGTAGAATTACCAACACCTAAACTCCCATAATTCCAAGATGTCATGTTTCTAAAATTAATAAGCAGAATAAAATAAAATAAAAAAATAAAACAAAACAAAACAAAATAAAGTTCAAACTTCAAACCTAGTAATATGTACACCTACAGCTACACCGTTAGTTCTCCGGCAACGACGCCAAAATTTGATCACGCCCAACTATGCCTTATAAAAAGGACTAAGCGGTCATTGCAAATATAATTCGGTTTACAAGTTCGGAGTCGAATCCCACAGAAAACTAAGTCTTAGCTACAATTGTTCAATATTGCTAAGAAACACAAGTCCAAATAATTTTCTAATTATAAAGATTTGATTTTTATTTCTACTAATAAACTAACAAATATTATAAAGTAGTAAAATTATCAACTAACAAGGATGAAATTGGAGACAAGCCTAAGGAGGTCTAGAGTTATGCTTTTCCCAATTATCGGAATCCTTCCTGCTACGTCTTCTATAACTTCGCCTAAGTATTCTCTACCGATCGTGAGTACTTTGGGTGTCGTAGCTCTCTCTCGAGCAACTACCATAATTTACTAGACGTATTCTCTCGAACTACGCTAGCTGGCACAAATTCACTGCTCACTACGATCGCCCCAAGGTTTCGTTATCTCTAATCCCTCATTTAAACTCTCTGTATCGATCTCTCAACTACGTTCGGAGTGGTGTTGTTCAACAACTACCTAAATGTGTACTCTCTCTCGAGCAATATATACACTAAATAGGCCCAGTTAATTGAGAGCTCTTCAATTAACAATAATAAAAATATAGTTGAAGAAGTAGAGAAAAATCAAAGGCTCAATTATATAAAAACATAACCAGAATTTATCCTACAAAATGTTCTATCAAAACTCTAGATAACAAATTAGCTATTCATAATAGTATGCAAAACTACAATACTAGAATTCATGACCAATAATGAAAATAAGAAGAAGGAAGTGAAAAACTCATAGAAAAAATCTCTGCCTTGCTCCTGGTGTGTTCTTGCCTCCTTAGGTCGAATTCCCATCTCCAAAAATGCCCTTTTTGTTAAATCTACCCTAAAAACGGCTCTTGCACATTCAGACATGTTTAGGGAGTATTTATAGGCTAGGGTTGAAGTCCAAATCCGGTCGAAGTCGTTTAACTTGTGACTTTTAATTACCGGGCTATAGACCTCGCGAAGCCTGGTCTATAGCGTGGTCAACCTGGCTATAGACCTCGCGAAGCCTAGTGTATAACGCAGTCAACCTGGCTATAGACTTCACGAAGCCTGGTCTATTACGCGGTCAACCTGGCTATAGACCTCGCGAAGCCTGGTCTATAGCACATTCAACCTGGCTATAGACCTCGCAAAGCCTGGTTTGTGGCACGGTTTGGGTACTTGGCATTTTTGTGCTTTTTTCTTGCATTTTCGTCTTCTTTTTGTGCGACCTTCACTCGTCTTTGTCTTCCGATACTTCTACACATAAAACAACACAATTTAGCTCAAATGTCGCACAATTAATCACTAAACCAACAAAATATAGGGCGAGTAATGTACTAAAAGTATAACATTTTGGCCTAACATCAGTTTGTTTTAACTAAAAAAGTCAAACTGAAACCAAACCAACCCGACATTACATGTATAGAATTTTTAAATATATTTAATACATAAAAATATTTATTATAGTGTAGTTTATAAATATTTCTTAAGTTTTTTCATAGTTTTATTTCAAGCTTGGACTTATAATTTTTGGATGCTCCAATAAGTTTTATAGTCCATAAATGTTAGTAACTTAAATAAATCCTAAATCAAAATTAAATCAATACTAATACTAATAAAAGACATTCGATTCAATTGTACTATGAATGAAAATAATATTGGATATCTATTTTTTAGCTTATCCATGGTTTAAATATAATGTATAACTTAGTATTTAGTCATGTAAATAATAGTACTTATTAGTCGTACTTATTTTAGAAACTTATTAGTAATTTTAAATTATGTTTGTTTTTATTATGACTTATTAATAATATTTATTTTATGCTGATTTTATTATATTTACTAGTGGTTGTACTCGCGCGATGCGCGGTCAATATTAAAAAATATTAATTAATTAGATTATTAACGGGCTTGTTTGAACATATTAGATCGTATTGCTATAATAAATTTCAATTGCAGACTTATTTGTCAATATGATATACCCAATAATAAAATCTTTATTAATTAAAGGGACTTATATAGTCATTGAATAACTTTTTTGTTCTATATTTTTCTTTATTCTATTATCTAATATTTAGTATTTTTACATTATTAATAAAAAAATTATTAGCATATTACTTTGTTTAATGTGTGTGTGTATGTGTGTGTGTGTATATATATATATATATATATATATATATATATATATATATATATAGAGAGAGAGAGAGAGAGAGAGAGATATTAGGAAGAAACTACTCCTCAATTTGAATTGATTTTTTTTTAATTTTAAAATAATTTTAAAACTCCAATTTGAAACTACTTCCCAATGTGAATGGATAGGTTTTTTTATTATATATTTTCGTTTTTTTATTATAGCTAATTTTATTTTATTTTAAAATATTTTTAAAACTTCAACTTGAAACTACTCCCCAATTTGAATGAATTTTCTTTTATATATATATTTTCGTTTTTTATTATAGCTAATTATAAGCTATCTATATTTATTAATTCAAATAGAGTAACCAACCAATTAATTCAAAATTTAAAATTCAAAAGGTTTTTTTAGTTAGAAAGGTAGTTTGTTTTGTCCTAATGCCATTTGGCTTTTTGTGGTTAAGCCATTTGTCTTAATATTGTGGTTTTGCCTCTCCTTTTATTATATATAGAAGATTGTTGAATATTTTAGTACAATGTCATAACTCATCTCATATTTATATTATTTTATTGAAAAATACTTTATATAGTTATGTCTTACTAGGATTAAAGAAATATTTGGAGCATAAATTCTATATTTTGTGCTATGAAGACTATATGAAAAAAACCCGAAAAACCTGAGAAAATCCGAGATTAAAAAAATATGACTTTTATTGGTTTGGCTTGGTCTATAAATTTAATAATCTAATACAACTGGTTTGGTTTGGTAATTAGAAAATTCGAACCAACCCGACCTATCTACACTACTACTTTGTAATACTCCTATGAGATTACGAGCTAACTTGAGAATATATAGTTTACTGCTAAAGTTTAGTTTTAAAGTAATTATTATATGGCTCAACCGATCTAATGAATTAGTTCATTCTGATGAACAAAAAAAAATTAGTTCATTCTAGTTCGAATTATACCAAATTGAATTTTACTAAGCTTTTCAATCGATAAATTTTGATCGAAATCGATTCAAGTTGAATCAACCCTAGCTTTAGTCGAGCTCCGAGCCAGCAGACTCTTCGCCCATGGCTCAGATAAAACTTATTATTTGTCTCTCTACAAAACATTATAGACTTGATATTTGTTATAAAATAAAATCAATTTAGTAAAATATGAACAAGACATGTTGTTATGAAATAAAAGCAATTTAGTAAAACATGAACAAGACATGGAGATAGAGAGAAGGAAGAGATTTTCTTCTTCAATTGTGTGTATTTTCTTATCTATTACAAGGCTTTTATATAGGCATGAAAAGTAAAGAAAAATATGTCATTGAATATGTCATTAAGCATAGAAATATGTCATTGAATATGTCATTAAACATTTGAGAAGATCATGGAGGAAGAGTAGATATCCACCATAATTTGATTTTTCTTATAACACTCCCCCTTGGATGTCCATAGATAATGTGCCTCGTTAAAACCTTATTAGAAAAAAACCCTATGGGAAAAAAATTCTAGTGAAGGAAAAAGAGTACACATGTTTAGAAATACGTCTTTTGGTTACCTCGTTAAAAACCTTGCAAGGAAAACCCAGTGGGACAAAACCTTATAAGGGAAAAAGAGTACAACGCGTATTAACTCCCCCTATGAGAGCATCAATTTTCATCCTTGAGCCTTCGCATCCCAATCTTGTACACTAGTTTCTTGAAGGTTGACGTCGGTAGAGATTTGGTGAACAGATCAGCCATATTATCACTTGAACGGATCTGTTGCACATTGATATCACTATTTTTTTGAAGATCATGTGTGAAAAATAACTTTGGTGAAATTTGCTTTGTCCTATCCCCTTTATGAATCCTCCCTTCAATTGGGCTATGCATGTTGCATTGTCTTTATACAAAATTGTGGGTAGTTTGTCACAATTCAAACCATATTTGTCTCGAATAAGGTGTATTATAGACCTCAACCATACACATTCTCGACTTGCTTCATGAATAGCAATTATCTCACCATGATTAGATGAAGTAGCCATGATTGATTGATTAGTCGATCACCAAGATATGGCAGTGCCTCCATATGTAAACACATAGCATGTTTGAGATCGAGCCTTGTGTGGGTCATATAAATACCCAGTATCGGCATAACCAACAAGATCGAGACTGCAATCATTGCCATAAAATAATCCCATATCGGTAGTCCCTTTTAGATACCGTAATATGTGTTTGATTCTATTCCAATGTCTCCTTGTAGGAGCAGAGCTATATCTTGTTAAGACATTAACTGAAAAAGTTATGTCAAATCTTGTAATGTTAGAAAGATACATTAGTGCACCAATTGCACTAAGACATATTACTTTGGGACCAAGAAGCTCTTCATTATTTTTATAAAGTCGAAATGGATGTGCTTTATCCATATAGAATCGCTTTAAAATCATTTTAGTGTATGCTGATTGGTGGACAAAAATTCCGTTTTTCATATACTCAATTTGTAGACAAAGACAAAATTTTGTCTTTGCAAGATCTTTCATTCCAAATTCTTTTTTTAAAAAGTCTATTTCTTTAGGAAGCTCTACTGCTTTAGGAAGCTCCCTAAGAGTTCCAATGATATTTAAATTATCAACATACACGGTGATTATAATAAATTTAGATCCAGATTTTTTTTATAAAGACACAAGGTCAAATTGAATTATTTTTGTACCCTTCTTTCAACAGGTACTCACTCACGCGATTATACCACATGCGCCCTGATTGTTTCAATTTGTATAAGAATTTTTTTTGAAGCTTTATTTAATAAATTTATTGGAAACCTTAATATGCTTCAGAACAATTTAAATCCTTCAATGATTTCCATTATACGCATATCATGTTTTTCTTGTATTGCCAGATTAAAACCTGAAATGACGACATCCACCACAGGAGAACATGTCTCTATATAATCAATGCTAGGATATTTACATATCTTCTTGTGACACAAGTCGTCTTTATGTCTATCGACTTGTTTTTTCGCCCAAGAACACATTTATACCTCCACTGGCTTTATACTTTCAGGTATTGGGACTATCCATCCAACTTCATATTTTTCAGGTGAAATCAATTTTCATTGCGTATTTTTTATTTGGCCAATCATTTATCTGTCCAAATTTCATGATAGATTTGAGCTCAATATCCTCGTCAATATTAATAATATTGAGCGCTACATTATATTAACAATATCGTCAACGATCATTTTATATCGATTCTACTATTAACCAATAAAGACATAACTTATTGAGATCTATTTATTTTATTATTTTCAGGTACATGAGCTTCTCCCATGAGGTCTTATGAAGTATTATGTTGTGGTGCTCTTCTAGAGCACTTGCCTCCTTATTATGACTATCTTGAACATTTGCTCCTCCCCTTCTTCGAGGAGTTTTATCTTTGGAACCGATTAGTCTATTATGCTTCATGCATGTCATAGACTCTATTCATTATAAACTTTATTTTATTTGGAGCATTAGCAACTGAATATGACATTTAGCTTTGGGTCAGCAAATACGCCTGGCAATATTTTACAAATGAATTATCACTTGAACTTCAAGTTCACATTTTCTCGTACGAGGATCTAGATGTACTCATAATAATTCATTACATGCATTACTTTTTCAGCTGCCCATTTTCTCCCCCTATTATTGGGATCACCAACACATATCCCTAGCCTTATTTGGGGATCCATCTTTGTGCATTGTGGTGGAATAATTAAATCATATAGGACATTCATATTTCTAGATGGAAATTATTTGGTTCTTGACCCTGAACCGATTATGATAGGGAGAACTTATCATAACTTGGCTAGATGCATACAAGTGCTGTTGTATATTAAATAATACATCACATGCCAAATTTTATTTTGGCAGTTTTGTTCTCATAACCAATGGTTTAGATATAATTAGAGGCATACAATTTCTGCTAAACTAACTTGGATTTAAACCAATATTATCAAGATAAATCATCATAATTTTTATTCTGGAATCGTGCTCTAATAATTTGAGCAATCAATCTTGCAAAAGCCAAACTGCAAGTTGATAACAAATGCACATGTGACTATAGAATAGATGCATCTATTAAAATTATATAATAGTAAACGGTCCACATAGAAGGTGACCGGGCCCATATATTTATCACCTTTTATTCATTTCAGAAATCAAGGGATTCAATCCCAACTTTAACTGGTATATCATGAGAATAAGCAGCACAAGAAAATTCTTGAAGAATCTTATATTTCTTCAATATATGCCAATATAATTCTCAATTAATTTTTTCGCATCATAATTGAACTGAGATGGTCAACCGGTCATGCCAACTAATATTTATTTCAGTAAACCTCTAGTTTACTTGTGGCTTGTGATTGCATCATCATGCTTATACTTGTGTAGGATAAATAGAAGAAAATTCAGGTAACCTTTCATATTTAGCCGGTATGATTATAGTAATATAAAGATATTCAATCTTCTTTTTATTTATAGTCTCAATGTGCCAACCACTTTGGCTAATATATTTATAAATCAAAATATTTCTTTTAAGACTTACTACAATATTAATGTCATGAACAGTTTCATTCATCCGGGTAGTAATAAATTAGTTCTCTCAGAGCTCATAACTGCTTTTGTACTACAAGATCTTTTGTCATACCATCCATATAATGAATGTCTCCTTCACAAAGAGAATTATATCATAATAATTGTCATGTTCAAAATCATCATAAGCAAAATAATTTCTTGCTTTAATTTTGCTTTTAATAACTTTCATAAGGCTTGACAAAATAATTTTGGCGTATCACATGTATGCGACCAATGATATGTTCATGTAACTACACAGTAATATTCATTATCTTTCTTTGTCTCAAACCTCCCTTAGAGGTGAGTTGTAGTATTTATCCAACAATGCACAAGTATATTATTATGCATAATCTTTATCACATATATATACTTTCACTTTCAGGAATGAGTATGCAATCTCAATGTTTATCACAAGTCACATTCTCTTCAAAGAATTTCTCCCTTTTTATAATTACCATAGTGATAACTATTATTATTTTGGCCTTTCGCCCGCCCACATTCATTGGTCAACCACTTGTCTTTATTTAGACTTATCATACACTGCTATCACATTAACTTCAAGAATGGAGCAAATCAAGTGGGACAAGCTTCATGCTTTTTCATGAAAAATACATTATTTTTCTTTAGTTATTATTATTATTATTATTATTATCAATATGGTGCATTAGGACTCAAACCCAATGCCTTACCCATATAAAGGCATGCTAAGCTATAATGCATTGGAACTTGAATCCAACGTCTTTTCATCAACATAGTGCGTTGGGACTTGAACACATCGTCTTACCCTCAATCTTTGGCATAATAGGCCAAAATTCACTAGGACTTGCACTCGGGCCTTTAAAATATTATTACTTCATAATTATAGGCATAAGTAAATTAACTTTCAAGAAGACTTATATAACTATTTCAATCTTGAAACAGTTCCTCTGCAACAAAAATGTTAGTTAGGATATATGCCAATTTTTTTTTTAAATGATACAATCATTTTTACATTTTAATAAATTAATTAGGGGAAAGGTGCAGATAACCTATAACCACTTATATTTCAAAGACTATAAGAACTTCACCAAAAAAATCCAATATGGAGGAATGAGCCTTATGTTTCCAGCAAAAATATTTAAGGTTTAATGCATAACCGTGACTATTATAAATTATAACTATAATGAGTTTATATCGATTGTATATTCGAATGCCAAATTTGTAAGGTACTGTAAAATCACCTACATATTTGATAATTATGCGTTCAATGAAATACATCATGTGATGGTAAAAATATTATTATTAAATTACCTTAATAATGATCTATCATAGTATGTAAACGGTCAGAACATATATATACACTGGAATATTATCTTTGTCCTATAAGAGATGTAGCAAATAAAGATATACCTTTCCAGCTTTTTATTTCACTCGATACAATTGAAAAAAATATTTTAAATAAATACTGCACATAAAGTTAATGCAAAGATATGAAAGTATGAATGGGTTTAGATGGATGTAAAACTTATCTTTGTATTATCATCCAAGACATTTTTTATTGTACTTGATCTCATTGTCTGCTTATAATTTACATAGTTTTGACGTAAAAGATCATGAAATGAAATGAGCAATTCGTGCTGATATTTGTTATAAAATAAAAGCAATTTAGTAAAACATGAACAAGACATGTTGTTATGAAATAAAAGCAATTTAGTAAAACATGAACAAGACATGGAGATAGAGAGAAGGAAGAGATTTTCTTCTTCAATTGTGTGTATTTTCTTATCGATTACAAGGCCTTTATATAGGCATGAAAAGTGAAGAAAAATATGTCATTGAATATGTCATTAAGCATAAAAATATGTCATTGAATATGTCATTAAACATTTGAGAATATTATGGAGGAGGAAGAGTAGACATCCACCATAATTTGATTTTTCTTATAACAATATTGAATTATTGATAAAATGATCAGAAAGTCTATATGGAACCTTATATTTGTTATTATAAAATTATAAAACAAGAAAAATAAACACCAAAAATTTATTCCGCTGCCGGGATTTGAACCCGGATTCTTTCAAGTTTAGAAGGAATTGACCAGTGCTACAGCGGATCAATTTGTAAAGAAACTATCACTATATTTATTTATAAAGAGAATGTATGCTATAACGTTTATTTCCTTTTTTCCCCCCTTAACCACACCATCACCTAATATATAAGATAATATCTCAATTGTTTATTGGTTTTAAATAAAATAAAAGAGCATAAACAACAAAGCAACGAATCTTTGTTATTTTCAATTTGCAACATTATCAAAAACATAAAGGAAAATTGTTGTTATAATATTTTAACTTAGCCTATGCTAAAAGGATCCAACGGTCCAAGCAATTACTATGAATATTTTTAAAGATCACATTACAATTGAGATTCTGATCATTTAAAATCGTGATAATACAATTGAGATTATGATCTTTTAAAATCGTGACAGTATAATTTAAATTGTGATTATTTACCTACCAAACCGTCCTCATGAGATATACACGAGTGAGTTGTTTCAACTCTTTTGTCATAGGGGATTAAAAAAGTATTAAATTGTCATAATTGAAATCTGAGTCTATAATCTATAAGTAACTTTCGGATCCCTTTTATTATTACACTAAAATCTTTTTCCATGAAAGTAGGATTCAATCATTTATATATAACTAAAAAGATTTATTTTTGTCCTATTTGTACAATATAATTTTTCACGAGTTATTAGCACTCTATAGAAGTCACAATGGGCTTTCTCTTTATGTGGGCTTACCCAATTCTCAAGATGGGCCGAAAGTTTGTTTGTTGGGCTTTTTATATTGGGCCTTAAAGATATTTTAGGGTTAAAATATTACGGGCTAGCCAGTTTTCGGACTGGTAATTGAAAAATAGTCAACGTTTACAAAATTATTAAAAAATAGCCACTATTTTGCTGCAACACGAAAATTTCCAGCATAATATACTGGAGATTGGTGCACCTATGCATGAATTTCCAGCATATTATGTTGGAACTCCAACACACGGAAAGTTCCAGCATAATATACTGGAGATTAAAGCACCTGTGTATGAACTTCCAGCATATTATGCCGGAGCAGCATATTATACTGGAACTCCAGTATATTATGCTGGAATATTTTCCAGATTTTGAACAGTATTTTCGTTCAGATTTATCTTTACTTTCCGCTAAATTTTGATTACTTTTGAAACTGTGACTATTTTTCAGTTACTGCTTGTAAATCTGGCTATTTTTAAACTTCTCCCTATTCTAATTGTCACATTTCCATATGTTTCTCATGAGATAGATTGAAACTCTATTAGAAGCACACATGGAATGATATTAGTCTCAACTATATTGTTATTGTGTTTGCTAAGGTTTATGGGTCTACATTTGATGTCCACCAAGGAAAGGCTTCAGCCTTTTTGTTTTAAGGGGTCGTTTAGTAGGGTGTATAAGCAAATGCGGATTCAGGATTTAAACTTTATAAGTTTAAATTCGCAATTCTATCACATCTTATCTAATTTAATGAGTTCAAAATTTATTATTTGTATATATTTAATGGTTTTTCGGGCAAAAATACAAAGTATGAGCGAAAGCTATAGGTTCAGTTGAACTCATAGCTTCTACACTGGATACGCCTCTTTGTATAGGAAAGTACTGAATAAAGTATATAGGTAATGTTGAGATTAATTATGCGGAGATTCTGTTTGGTTTGATATATCAAAATAACATGCATTACATAGGAGTGTATACATGCTTATCTATGTATTAAAAACCATAGTATTACTAATGTCATAGTTTGCTATGTATTAATTATACATAGGATAATATCAAATCGGATATATAACTAATACACACGGGTTGAAAAATACTACCAAACAAAGGATTACTAATATCAAAACTAATACAAATATTATTTTCCCCTAATACTCCTACCAAACGAACCCTAATTGTTAAAGCCTTAAAAGGCAAGCTTTGATGCTTTGTAGTACTCCTATGAGATTACGAGCTAACTTGAGAATTAGATAATTTACTGCTAAAGTTTAGATTTAAAGTAATTATTACATGGCTCAATAACGAGTTAGTTCAGTATAATTCGAATTTTACTAAATTGAGTTTTGATTGAGCTTTTCGATTGATGAATTTCGATCGAAATCGATTCAAGTTGAGTCAAGCCAAGTTTTAGTCGAAGCCGAGCCAGTCCGACTCTTCGCCCCAACTTAAATTAAACTTTTTATAATTAATTTGTATCTCTGCAAAAAATTATAGACTTGATATTGATAAAATATCAAAAGGTCTATATGGAACCTTTTATTTTTTTCATAAAACAAGAAAAATAAACACCAAAACATATTTCCGCTGCCGGGATTTGAACCCGGATTCTTTCACATAGAGAATGAATTGACCAGTGCTACAGCGGATCAAGTTGTTAAGAAATTTCAACTTTATTTCTAATAAGGGAAACTGTATGCTATAAGGTTTATTTCCTTTCTTCCTCTCAACCACACCATCACCTAATATATAAGAAAATATCTTACTTGTTTATTGGTTTTGAATAAAATAAAAAAAACATGAACGATAAAGCAACGATATTTTGTTATTTTCATCTTGCAACATTACCAAAAACATAAAGGAAAAACTAATTCTCTTTCCTCTTTTTATTATTGCTATAATGTTTTGACTTAACCTATGCTAAAAGAATCCAACGGTCCAAGAAATTGCTATTAATATTTTTAAAAGATCACATCACATCTCAGTCAGAAACTCTTTCAAAATTCAAAATCGTGACAATACAATTGAATTCTGATACTTAAAATCGTAACACTATAATTTGAATTATGATCGTTTACCTACCAAACATACTCATGATATAGGTTGAATCTCTATTAAAAGCATATACGAACGGTAGTTGTTTCAGCTCTTTTGTTACGGAATCCAAAAAAGTACTAAATTCTCATAATTGAGATTTAAGCATACGAGCTAAATAACTTTTGAATCCCTTTTATCACTACACTAAAATCTTTCCCTATTCAAATGAGATATAACCATTTATATATAACGAAAAAGATTTATTTTCATAATATAATTTATAATTTTTCACGGGTGATTAGCACTATATAGAAGTCACAATGGGCTTTCTCTTTAGTGGGCTTACCCAATGTGCCAAAGGTTTATTGGGCTTTTAATATTGGGCCTCAAAGATATTTTAGTTGTCCCATTACCATACGCTTCTCTCACTCAAATAAAAACCAGTGAGGAATTTTCTGAACAGAAATTAGCTAAAAATGGAGTCTTTATTTATGAGAAATTTGATCTTTGCAACTCAAAGTGCAGTTCCAGTGAGGAATTCAATAAAACCAATTCGTATAAGAAGAATTTGCAGCTGTTCTTGGAAGATTCACTTCAAAAAATCAGACTTTCAAGGTACACTTTGGAAGGAAATTGGAAAGTTTTAAACTTTTTTTTTCTTTCTATGTTTTGTAACTTTTCATGGTGTTATAGATAATGTTTGTAACTTTTTATGGTGATAAATTTGTTGCTATAGTAATTGTTAAGTTTGTTAGTATAAGGTTATGAGCTAACTTGGAAATAGTTGATGATATTTTACTGCTAAGCTTTGGGAAAGAGTATTATTGAGGGTGTTGAGGAATTTTCACTTGGGGGTAGTTTGTGATTTGAAATTTTGATGTTGTGACAAGGGAGATGAGATAGATATAAAAAAATATGAATTGGGTTTTCTGTTTATTGGTATCAGGAGAGTTCAAAATGCCGAGGAAAAATTATGTGAAATTTTATGGAAGTTTGAACACGTGTGGGGAGTGTTATGCAGTGCCTAAAAAGTAAAAACCTGTCAGCTGCAGCTAAAGTTCAAATGTTCATAAAGATAAAGATGATCACATGGATTAGTCTGAGCACTTCCCAAGCGCCACTTTTGTGAATAAAACTTGTCAAAAAAATGATAGGAGTGATGTTGAATGGAACGATTTGATGCGTTAAACCTCTATGATTGCACGATCATTGTTAGCTTCTAAATATATGAAGTTGGTGTCCAGCTATGTAATGTAATCTGCTCTGGTTATTCTTTCACTTCAGTTGAATAGAGAAAAAGTTGAATAAACCACTTTATCTAGATTCATATATGTCTAACAAGGTGCAGACTCTGGTGTTTCATTCACTTATTCATGCTAGTACATTTGTTTCAGCTCCTCACTTTAATCATGCAACTCAATTTTTCAGATTTCCGGGACTATGTAAAACCTTCCCGACTTTTACCAGCCACTGACATAAAATTCGGTGGAGATTGGTCGCTGGAAAACATGCTCAATCTTTCAAATTTGGATAAGTCCAATTCTTTGTACAAAGTCAAGCTGCAAACAAGTAGCGCATATGGATCAGATCTCACCGACATAAACTCTGAAGTCCTGCTTTGTTTGATAGATGAAAATGGCGACTCAGTCTTACAGAAGATATCAACTGGTCTGGAGAATGTCCATTCTGCACAGTCACAGAGTTCTGATCTTCTCCACTTCCAAAGAGGTTCTGTAGATGAGTTCATATTTGAGGGACCTAAACTTGGAAAAATTGCAGCTGTTTGGATCAGCCCAGAATCAGGTTAGTATATCCAGAAAAGCCTTTGGGATCAAACTGTTACATGCATAGTTATCCGAAAAGTACATCTGGCATTTTGATATTCACCAAACTGCATTTTGACAGTGGTTGCCTCAGTAAGAATCCTGATTACTCAACAGTAGCATTCGTCAAATTTACACCAATATTTTGCAGTAAATGATTACATCATTTGCATATAGAACAAGAAGAATGACAAGTTTGAAGGAGATTGGGGGTATGGGGATTCAGACTTCGGCATATACTAGTGACACACTTAGTGAGTGCTTAGTTCTCAGTATCTCTTTCAATTGGACCTGGACTATAAGCGCCTAAATGAGAATATGAATTTGTCAAAAGATGCTCATTGTGAACTATTAGTTTGATTACTATTATGCATATTTAAGCATCAAAAAGGAAATTAACAAACATGAGTTCTCTATATTTTGTTCCAATGTGAATAAGCAGGTCAGTGGAGACTTGGAGGCATGAGCATAACTGTCATTTCCCTGCTAAATTCTGAGTCAGTAGGAAATGAGAAGAATTTATCCGACTGTACTGCTGTCCAGTATGACTTTGATATCGAGGATGTCTTGCTCGGCGAGAAAAGCAATAGTTCCATGTTAGAGTTTAGACCATGTTCAATTACTGAGTTTTCCCAGGACAACATTGTGTCATTAAATGAGAAAACTTCGCCACCATATTCCCTTAGCACTCAGAAGATATCAAATGAAGACACCATGAAGGAATATGCAGATTTGAAGTTGTCTTTATTGCTTTATGATGCAATCCTCACTATTGCTGGTTCGTCCATTGCATTCTTAGCCGGGGAAAAGGCTGCAATCGCCTTCTTAACAGGTGGTATCGGAGGATTTCTATATCTATTACTCGTGCAAAGGTCTGTTGATGTTATACCATCTTCAGAATTGACTTCAAGTAACAAGACAGAAACTCTTGATCAGACCAATAAAGGATTCAAAGGTTCAGTGTTAAACATAGTATTGGCTCTTGTAGTTACTACAGCTGCAGCAAAATATGCCCTCGGAGACATTTCCAGTGTGCTGACACCGAAAGATCTCATGCTTGGGACTATCGGCTTTCTGTTGTCCAAGGTATCTGTGTTCTTGGCTGCATTCCGACCCATAACAGGTTTAAGAGAAAACAAATGATACTTTACTCTTAGTATTCCTTGCACATTCATGTATATAGCTAATATAGAATCGATAAATGTTCACGTTAGTTATGATCTGTCTACAGTTGTATATGCATCCAACAATAACAAAGATCTGTACTTTGTCAATAATTTGGAAAATCCTATGAGTTATGTTATGATGTATGCTTTTGTTAGTGACCTCATATTTTATTATTTATCATTTCTTTAGGTGACTTTTCATGTTTGGATGTTATCTCACTTGCCGTTTGAGACTCTGAAATAGTAAAATTCTCAGTTTTTGTACAACAACAACCACCACCTAGTGTAATCCCACAAATGGGGTCTGAAAAGGATTATGTGTACGCAGACCTTACCCCTACTCCGGAGGAGTAGAGAGGCTGTAAAATCCTCAGTTTTTGTATTATTTAAAAAGTATATGTTCCTTCTGCTCTTGGATATTGAATGTTTCAAATTCTCCGTACTTTATCTTTGATGTATCTCTAGTCCTAGAAAAATACCTAAGGCAGCTCCCTATACTCGTTGTTTCCTTTTTGAAAAAGTAAAGGTAAATTTTTTTATATTTCTTGCACGTTATTCTATTTGGAAGGAAAAGGAACGTATAAAATAGTAGGTAGATAATTAGTTGATTATAATCTTGCTAGCTTTTGCAAGGGCTTTATTTTGTAAGGTGTCGATTACAATCGAGCCTACTTTTTTTTTTTTTTTTTTAAGGAAAAAGGCCCAAAAATGACCTTGTGGTATTCGAAATGGATCAATTATAACCCCCGTTTAAACTTGAGTCCACAAATGACCCTGCAGTTATAGAATATGTCTAATAATGCCCTTGTGTTATTCGAAATGGATCAATTATAACCCTCGTTTAAATTTGAGCCCACTAATAACCCTGCCGTTAAAGAATGAGTCTAATACTGCTATTTTCCTCAGTTAGTAATGATTAGGGGTGTAAATGGATATTTAAAAACCGACTAAAATGACAGAACCGTACCGTGCTGAACTGATTTTTAGGTTTCTTTTAATAAAACAGTAGGTTTTTATATAAATCTATAATCGTACCGATAATTAGGGAAGGTTTTTTATTTTATAAAAATAAACCGAAAAAATATCTAACGGTACCGAATAAATTTACATGTGAAACATATATTTATATATTAAGTTTAAAAAAAATAATGTATTAAAATTTATACATTATTTATATTAATACATTATTATTTACTAATATAAATATTAGACCCATTCTTTAACGGCAGGGTCATTAGTGGGCTCAAATTTTAAACTTATTCGACCCATTCTTTATAAATATTAGACCCATTATCATTTTTAAACTTAATATATAAATATCGAACCGTACCGAATAAATTTATATGTGAAACATATATTTATACTGGGTCTAATAATAGGTTCGATATATTTACATGTGAAACATATATTCACATGTTAATTTATTCGGTACGGTTCAATATTTTTTGGTTTATTTTTATAAAATAAAAAAATCTACCCTAATTATCGGTACAATTATAGATTTATATAAAAACCTACGGTTTTATTAAAAGAAACCTAAAAATCGGTTCGGCACGGTACGGTTCTGTCGGTTTTTAAATATTTATTTTCACCCCTGATCATTACTAACTGAGAGGAATAGCAATATTAGACCCATGCTTTAACGACATGGTCATTAGTGGGCTCAAATTTAAACGAGGGTTATAATTGATCCATTTCGAATAACACAAGGGCATTATTAGACCAATTCTATAACGGCAGGGTCATTTGTGGACTTAAGTTTAAACGGGGGTTATAATTGATCCATTTCGAATACCACAACGTTATTTTTGGGCCTTTTCCCTTTTTTTATATACAAATAAACAATATATTAGAGTAAAATTGATTCATTTTGTTTTTGCCCTTATATATTTCTGATTTTTGGAACTAATTTCTAACACTCCTAACTTCTTTATTGGTGAATGGATAGAGAGAATTGCTACATAGGGGATGATATAGACAATGATGAATCATTGATTATTCTAGGCACTAAGTAGCAAGGATTACTTTTACTTGAGGTTATTAAAATTTGGAATACCCTATTAGAATGTTCTCACTTGCGGTTTGAAACTTTGATATAGTAAATGTGCCCCCTTTTTTTTTTATGATCTTCTATTGTAGAATCCAAGTATTCATAATATATCAAAGAGTAGAGTAATGTCGGATAGAACGACTTAATAACCTCTGCGAATGCACAGTTGCTGTTAGCTTCCAAAACTGCAGACTTCAGTTGAATAGAGAACCAGAGTTAAACAAACTACTCTATCGACATTCATATTTGGCTAACTAGGTGCAGACATTTGCTTCTCACGTTAATAGTGCAAATAAATTTTTCAGATTTCAGGGACTACGTAAAATTTCCAAAGGAAAACAGAATTGCGTTTCTATTGCTTGGAAGGCAATTATCCTAACCGTTGGACTACAAATGCCTTGTTGTACGTACTCCATAGTTTTAGGCCAGATGATAGAAACAGTGATACTTCCTCCGTTTCAGTTTAGATAAGGTAGTTTGACTCGGCATAGAGTTTAAGAAAAAAGAAGAAACTTTTGAAACTTGTGGTCTTAAAAGCTTAAGGGGTAAAAGTTTTGTGGGACCATGACATTAAGAGTTTAAAGTTGAATTATTTCCAAATTTAGAAATATATAATTTATTTTGAAACAGACTAAAAAGGAAAGTACCCCATCTAATTTGAAACGGAAGGAGCATGAGGTAAGAGTACCCAATGAACTTAGATTTGGCATGAGCCTCCAGGCTTTGGTTCAGTGGTCAGAATGCAACACGTCATGATGTATATTAGCTGCACGTCACGGGGTCGAATCTAGTTGTGGACAAAGCTTGTTATTTAAATTGACAGGAGGGTAGAAGGACAAACCCTTCTCCCCCGTTTTGAACTTGCGGGCCAACTAGACTCGGGCCAGAAGCCCACATTGAATTTTTCTAAGAAAATTTTACCTCATATAGCAAAGGTGTATACACTCTATTTATTATAAACTAAAATTATTTTAAAATATTATTTTCTATAGCTACCTTTTATATTTTATAGTAAAATAAGTATTTTATGGTATATACTACCATTAAGGCATGAAATATGCTATTTATGTTTTTCCTCTCTCTTAGACAGCTGGACATACTTAGGGGTGGGCATATTTCGGTCCGAACCGAAAAAACCGACCTAATCGAAAATATTTTTATTTCGGTTATTCGGTTTGTTCGGTCGGTTTCGGTTTAAAATTTTAAAATTTCAGTTTTTCGGTTCGGTTTTCGATTATTAATTTATTTGGTTCGGTTAATCGAAAAACCTAATTATTAGCAAACCAACAAATTTTTGGTTGGTTTCCGTCTAATTTACCAAAATTTTGAAACAAAACCAACAAATTCGTCAATCCAATTATTACATAGAGAGAGCCCAATATGATAATGTTCAAACCGAAAATCGAACCGAAATAAACCAAACCGAAATTAGAAAACCGAACTGAATCGAACTTATTTCAGTTCGGTTACTACTTTTACAAAATCGAAAACCAAATAACCGAACCGAATTTCTTAAAACCGAACCGAACCGACCGAACGCCCACCCATAGACATACCTATTTTTAAGGGATTGTCGTTACTGTATTCATAAATACATAGCGTGAATACATACGCGTACAGTTGTATTCATGAATACAGAAGCACGAATACATGTGAATACATGCGCGCACAGCTGGACTGCCCTGATTTTAGGCTTTTTTGTTGATGTATTAATGAATACATGTGAATACATGCGGGTACAACTAGACTACCCTGATTTTAGATTTTTTTACTGCTGTATTCATGAATACAACAGCGGAATACATGTGAATACATGTGCGTACAACTGGACTGTCATGATTTTAGGCATTTTTACTGTTGTATTCATGAATACATGGCGCGAATACATGTGAATATATACGCGTACAACTGGACTGCCCTGATTTTAGGCGCTTTTTGCTGCTATATTCATGAATATAGCAGCGTGAATATATGTGAATACACTACCGTAACAACTGAACGATAGTTATAGAAAGTAATTATGTATATGGTAGCTATAGGAAATTAATAGCCACTAAACCAAGTTTCTGAAAATTCCTCTTTTTCTAATAAGGAGAGGATTTCCCATGAAAAGGCTTGCACTTTTAGTACTTGTACTTGACAAGAAAATAAAATTACTAATAAGCTACCTTCACTATCACATGCATATCCATATTTCTCTAGATCGGTATTTTTGGAGGAAGCCACTATATTTTGGGTGGTCATTTAAAAAACGACTGATTTCGGTCGGTAATTTTATTTTTTAATAAAAACGATTGATATTGGTCGGTTATTTTCGAGCGAAAATGCCATTAAAGAGTATAAATAAAATAAAAGACAGTTGTATACGGTCGAAACCTATTAGTCAGTCGTACGGACTGGTTGAGATAATAATACTTCAATCGAAAGGTATCTGCATAAGATTAGGTCGAGGTCCGAAGTGAGGGTGTCATAATTCAAGCTCCAAGACCGATGAAGGATCGGCTCAGTGTCATTATCAGACAGATAACCAAAATAAACCACGAGGTAATGCGAAGGTTACCGGAGATGCACATACCGATCGACATCCACCCCGAATGTCAAGACTCCGAGTCAGGATCGAGCTCGAGTCGAGGCCGATGGCCCAATCAAAATATCGAGTTCGAGTCAGTATCGAGCTCACAAAAAAGGCCGTTATAACTGCACTAAGGGAGAGAATCTTGGCAGAAATTAGAGAAAAAATAATTCATCATGGGCTCTTCACTATATATTTTTTATTATTGTATATAAAATAGCATCCCTCCATTATAAAGAGAGGATTATTGTAAGCATGAGAGGGACATTGTAACAAAGATTTACTTCTCCTATTGAAATAGAAATCTTAGAAGCTTGTTTTACTTGAGCACACTCATTCTTCTTGTTTAATAATTCATCTCCAGTTTCTATAGTCAATAATCTGCACACTTCCATTTCTCTGTATGATTTGTGTCAAAGTTATATCACATATCCTTAGAACTACTTATAAATATAACTATATCCGTTTCTACGGGTAAACAGTTTGGCGCCCACAGTGGGGATAAGGATAACAGTGGTTGTTTGGTACAAATCTGTAACACACACCAGTTTACGACTTCGAATCAACAATGGCAAATCCTCGATTGATGGCTTTACCTATTGACAATGAAGCTGGCCTTCAAGATGAAACCAATAACTTGATAACCAGGTCCGAAAGGCCACTTAACGATATCGATGAAGCTCGGGTCGAACTACCTGGAATTCGAGCCGAAGTACCGCTAGATGTCAATTCACATGTTGCTCTTGAGGCAAACCAACATTCCGAACCGGAAAAAAGCATTCAGGGCGGTACTCGATATGTAGCTCGAGACACCCATAACGTGGAGGAGATCGGAGTCAGCTTGCGTATGATCTTTGAAATGTTACAAGCCCAACAAGTAGCGATAGCTCAGTTGCAAAGCCAAACCCAACTACCAAGCAAGCCAGAGCCCAGTAAACCTCGAGAAACTTCTCACAAAACGGAACCAGCCATAGTAAGGTCAAATGAGCAAGAATCGGGAACTACTCCCGAAATTGCTAAAATACTTGAGGAGCTCACAAAGCGAATCGAAGCCAACGATAAAAAAATAGAAATATGTCATTCCAGGGTCGATCAGATCATGAGGGCTCCACCAATAATAAAAGGGTTGGATTCCAAAACATTCGTGCAAAGGCCTTTTCCCTCGAGTGCAGCCCCAAAACCAATCCCAAAAATATTCCATATGCCCAAAATTCCCAAATATAACAGTACGACTGATCCTAACGAACACGTCACCTCTTACACGTATGCCATCAAGGGTAACTATTTGGAAGACGATGAGATTGAATCCGTGTTGTTTAAAAAATTAGGAGAGACCCTCTCGAAGGGGGCAATGATTTGTTATCATAACATGCCACCAAATTCCATCGATTCATTTGCCATGTTAGTGGATTCGTTTGTAAAGGCACATACTGGTGCCATAAAGGTTGCAACGAGGAAATCAGACCTCTTCAAGGTAAAACAAAGGGGAAATGAAATGCTGAGGAAGTTCGTGTCCCGATTTCAAATGGAACGCATGGAATTGCCACCAGTCACAGACGACTGGGCCGTCCAAGCTTTCACCCAAGGGTTGAACGAGAAAAGTTCGATAGTATCACGTCGGCTGAAGCAAAATTTGATCGAGTATCCAGCAATAACTTGGGCGGATGTACACAACTGTTACCAGTCAAAAATTAGGGTCGAGGACGACCAGTTAGGAGCTCCTTCCGGATCCATGCATTAGAATAAGTCGGCTATTAAAAACCAGAGGGACATCGACAAAGAGCAAAGGTCGAACAGAGACCGATATCAACCGTACATCGCAGATCGAATGAATAACTGTTCAACGCGCGATGCCACTCTGAACAATCGAATGAGTGATCGAGGACAAAATTCTCTGGGGCTTATGAGCAAAAGTGGCTTTGACAAATATGCCAATCCTATAGAGGCACCTCGGCTATCGGAGTATAATTTCAGCGTCAATGCATCGGGCATTGTATCAGCGATCGGAAGAATCAAAGCTACTAGGTGGCCTAGACCCATGCAAATCGACCCTTCCCAAAGGAACCCGAATTCGATGTGCAAGTATCATGGTATGCATAGCCACAAGACCGAGGATTGCAGACAATTAAGAGAAGAGGTAGCCCGTCTATTCAATGAGGGCCACCTTCGAGAGTTCCTCAGTGACCGAGCCAAGAATCACTTCAGAGAAAGGGATGCCAACAAAGAAGACAAACTAGAAGAACCTCTGCATATCATTCATATGATCATCGGTGGGGTCGATATTCCACAGGGACCCGTGATCAAACACGACAAGATACAGGCCACATAGGACAAACGAGTTCGAGGTTATATACCCGAGGGCACTTTATCATTCAGAATTGAAGAAGCCGGGGGCATCTCTCATACTCACAACGACGCTCTGGTAATTTCTATCCTATTAAATAAACTTCAAGTTAAGCGTGTCTTAGTGGATCTAGGTAGCTCTGCGAATATCATCCGATCTTGGGTAGTGGAGTAGTTCGGTTTGCAGAATCAAGTCGTGCTCGCAGCTCGTGTCTTAAACGGCTTTAATATGGCCAGTGAAACAACAAAAGGGAAAATTATTCTGCCCACGAATATGGCTGGAACCATCCAAAATACCATGTTCCACGTAATCGAAGGTGACATGAGGTACAACGCCCTACTCTGAAGGCCTTGGATCCACAGTATGAGGGCAGTGCCTTCGACTCTCTGCCAAGTGATGAAATTCCCTACGACGGACAGTGTGAAAATAGTATACGGGGAGCAACATGCTGCGAAGAAAATGTTTGCGGTCGATGGAGTAACACCGATACCAACGTTATCGGCCTTAGAAAGATCGAGCACAAAAGATAAACGAGAAACCAAATATCAATCACAGCCACCAGTCTCGACCGAATCGGTGAAGGATGAAAAAGAAGATGACGAGGAAGAGTTTTCGATGCCTCGAGCTTTTATCGTCCCCGACGACTCCGATGCCACCAAGTCAACGATGGAAGAGCTGGAGCAGGTTATATTAATCGGACATCTGCCCGAGAGAAAGGTATACCTGGGAATGGGGTTGACCCTCGAACTCAAAAAAAACGTATTCAATTTCTTATTGATAACATAGATTATTTTGCTTGGTCCCATTTAGACATGGCGGGGATCTCACCATCGATAACAATGCACCAGCTAAGCCTGGACCCTAGGTTCAAACCGGTGAAGCAAAAAAGAAGACCTCAGTCCGAGGTAAAGCACGCATTTGTAAAGGATGAGGTAAATAAACTTCTCAAAATAGGATCAATTCAGGAAGTAAAATATCCCGAATGGTTAGCCAATGTGGTTGTTGTCTCCAAAAAAGGGAACAAACTTAGAATGTGTGTAGATTATAAAGATCTAAAAAAAGCATGCCCCAAAGATTCTTTTCCATTGCCTAGCATCGATCGCTTGATCGATGCCACAGCCGGCTCCTCACATTTCTCGATTCCTATTCCGGGTATAATCAAATTCGCATGAACCCGGAGGACCAAGAAAAAACTTTATTTATCACTAAGTATGGAACCTATTGTTACAATATAATGCCATTCGGGCTAAAAAATGCAGGAGCTACTTACCAACGCCTAGTGAATAAAATGTTCGAGAAACAAATAGGTAAGTCGATGGAAGTTTACATTGATGACATGCTAGTTAAGTCCCTACGCGTAGAGGACCATTTGACTCATTTGCAGGAAACGTTCAAAATCTTAAGGAAATACAACATGAAACTCAACCTCGAGAAATGTGCTTTCGGGGTTGGATCGGGCAAGTTCCTTGGCTTCATGGTATCGAATCGGGGAATCGAGATTAACCCCAACAAATCAAGGCCATCGAAGACATCACCATTATGGATAATGTGAAAGCAGTACAAAGGCTAACCGGACGGATAGCTGCCTTAGGCTGATTCATTTCAAGGTCGTTTGATCGAAGCCATAAATTCTTCTCTCTACTAAAAAAGAAGAACGATTTTGCCTGGACCCCGGAATGCCAACATGCACTAGAACAACTGAAGCGGTACCTATCGAGCCCACCACTACTTCACACTTCGAAAATAGATGAGAATCTTTACTTATACTTAGGGGTATCGAAAATCGCGGTAAGTGGTGTCCTAGTTCGAGAAGAGTAAGGTACGTAATTTCCCATTTATTATGTAAGTCAAACCTTAGGGGAAGCGGAAACTACATATCCATACTTAGAGAAATTGGCGCTTGCACTGATAAGCGCCTCTAGAAAGTTAAGACCATACTTTCAATGTCACCATGTATGCGTTTTAACCACTTACCCACTTCGCAACATCTTACACAAGCCCGAATATCGGGCCGACTGGCCAAATGTGCCGTCGAACTCAGTGGGTACGATATTGAATATCAGCCTCGTACGACCATCAATTCCCAAATTTTAGTGGACTTCGTGGCCGATTTTACGCCAACCCTCATACCCGAAGTTGAAAAGGAACTCTTATTAAAATCGGGTACATCATCGGGGGTTTGGACCCCCTACACAGATGGTGCTTCAAATGTGAAGGGATACGGGCTTGGCATCGTATTAAAACCTCCCATGGGTGGCATTATTAGGCAATCCATCAAAACCACTAGATTAACTAACAATGAGGTCGAGTACGAGGCCATAATTGCAAGTCATGGGCTAGCTAAAAGCCTGGGATCAGAAGTCATTGAAGCCAAATGTGACTCTTTGATAGTGGTGAATCAAGTAAACAAACTTTAGAGGTCCGAGAAGATAGGATGCAGAGGTAATTGGACAAACTACAGGTAACTCTACACCGTTTCAAAGAATGGACCCTACAATATGTGCCTCGAGAACAAAACGGTGAGGCCGACACACTCGCAAATCTGGGCTCATCGGTCGAAGAAGATAAGATTGACTCAGGGACTGTCATTCAACTCTCGAGATCTATAATCGAGGAGGGGCATGCCGAGATAAATTCCACGAGCTTAATCTGGGATTGGAGGAATAAGTATATTGAATACTTAAGGAATGGAAAACTCTCATCGAACCCTAAAGAATCGAGGGTTCTACGAACCAAGGCTGCTCGATTCACGTTGATTGAAGATGGAACATTATACAAAAGGATGTTTGACGGACCACTATCAGTGTGCTTGGGACTAGGAGACACCGATTATGTTTTACGAGAGGTCCATGAAGGAACTTGTGGAAACCACTCCGGCGCCGAACCACTAATTCGCAAGATCATCCGAGCAGGATACTACTGGGATAGCATGGAAAAAGATACTAAGGAGTTCGTTCGAAAATACGATAAATGTCAAAGGTTTGCACCGATGATCCATCAACCCGGAGAGCAGCTTCATTCGGTCATCTCTCCATGGTCATTCATGAAATAGGGAATGGATATCGTCGGCCTTCTACCATCGGCCCCAGGTAAAGCTAAATTTATTTTGTTTATGACTGACTATTTCTCTAAATGGGTTGAAGCACAGGCATTCGAAAAAGTGAGAGAGAAAGAGGTTATAGATTTCATCTAGGATCACATCGTGTGTCGATTTGGGATACCAACAGAAATGACATGTGACAATGGTAAGCAATTTATCGGCGGTAAAGTGATAAAATTTCTCGAAGACCATAAAATAAAAAGAATATTGTCAACACCATATCATCCTAGTGGGAACGGACATGCCGAATCAATGAACAAAACTATCATACAAAACCTGAAGAAAATATTGAATGAAGCTAAAGGAAAGTGGAGAGAAATTTTTCCCGAGGTCCTTTGGGCATATCAGACAACATCTAAATCCAGTATGGGAGCGACTCCGTTTTCCTTAGTGTATGGCTTCGAAGCTTTAATCCCAATCAAAGTCGGAGAACCCAGCGCAAGGTTCCGACATACATCGGAAGAGTCGAACCACGAGGCTATGAATAATAGCCTCGAATTATTAGATGAAAAACGAGAAGCAACACGGGTTCGAATGGCTGCACAAAAATAACGAATCGAGAGGTACTAAAATAGAAGGACCAAACTCCGCCATTTCAAGGCCAGAGACTTGGTCCTAAGGAAGGTCACCATCAATACTCGAGATCCTAATGAAGGAAAGCTCGGCCCAAACTGGAAAGGACCCTATCAAGTCCTCGATATAGTCGGAAAAGGGTCTTACAAACTGGGAACAATGAATGGCAAAACATTACAAAACAGTTGGAACATATCGCTTCTTAAACAATATTATTGTTAAGGTATAATTTTTTCCTTTCTATTGTCTCTCTCTCTCTATATATATATATATATATATATATATATATATATATATCTCCAACACTAACTCATTACAGGAATTCGACAAAAGACACAACATCAAGACCTCGGGTTTCAAAGCATGCGTTGTACTCTTTTTTTCCTTAGTTCGGTTTTTGTCTCGAATGGATTTTTTCCGGCAAGGTTTTTAACGAGGAAACAACTATGTGCTACTTGAGGGAAATTCAATAGTATCTGAGGCTTCTTCATAATCATCCTCACCATCGAATAAATCAAGTTCGACACAAGAAAGTTATTTCCAATTCATGCCGGATAGGGTCTCGATGGAGAAAAATGTAAGGGCCAAATGGTCAAAACAAACCATGCCCACGTAGTTCTGCTCGAATCCCGGCACAAGATACAAACACGTGTATAATGACTTATAAAGGAAAACTTCTTTTCAAATATCTCATATTTTGGAAAAGATCTTCCTATATCGTGATTCAAACGATACTTTGAGTTCGAGTTCGAACATATCACTCGACCATAAAAAGCCTACAGGCTACGATACTTTGAGTTTGAGTTCGAAGCAATCACTCACTCAATTATTAAGCCTAAGGGATATCTTACTTCGAGTTATAACATATCACTCGACCATAAAAAGCCTACGGGCTACGATACTTTGAGTTCGTGTTCGAAGCAATCACTCACTCAATTATTAAGCCTAAGGGCTATCTTACTTCGAGTTCAAACATATCGCTCGAACATAAAAAGCCTATGGGCTACGATACTTTGAGTTCGAGTTCGAAGAAATCACTCACACAATTATTTAGCCTAAGGGATATCTTACTTTGGGTTCGAACGAATCACTCGATCATAAAAGGCCCACGGGCTACGACACTTCGGGTTCGAGTTCAAGCAATCACTCACTCGACTATCAAGCCTAAGGGCTATCTTACATGGAATTCGAGCAAACCACTCACTCGATCATAAAAGGCCTACGAGTTGTAACGCTCTGAGTTCGAGTTCGAACGATTACCCACTCAACTGTTAAGCCTAAGGGCTATCTTACTTCAAGCTCAAAATAATTACTCACTCAATTATTGAGCTTTAGGTACCAACACAGCGAGAGTTTAAGGCTCTGTTCTCACTTAAATCGGAGAAAAAAGGGGTTCCATTACTCCAAAGTTCAAGATAACTCAGCTCAAAGAACCGCCAAAAAACTAGGTTGCAATAACAAAATCTTGACAAAAGCAAAAGCACGTTGAAACTAAGAAGGCATCCAAAAGAAGCTTTGTTATTAACAAAAGGGGGTATGTACAGAGAAAGGGGAAACTAAGTCCTAACTGCTGCCGGAGTCAATATCTCCTTCGGGAACTGCTTCTCCTTCAGGCTCCTCATCGGACCCTCCCTGACTTCCTTCCTCAGCATCGTCTTCATCGTCGAAGGAAACAAGCTGACTAGCTTCAATTTCGAGCGCCTTGGCTCGGGCAATCTCCTCGGAAAGTTCAAAACCTCGAGTGTGGATTTCCTCGAGGGTTTCCCTATGGGATTGGCACTTTGCCAAGTCAGTAACCCATTGCTCTAGGTCATAAGACTCCCTTAGCTGCATTTGAATAGCCTCGACATCGGCATGATACATAGAAATAGATTTGCCCGTCATGACTTTCGATGGCTCAATCTCCGCCTTGGCCTCAACAAGCCTTGTTTCAAGCTCCTCGATCCTCTTGGCCTGAGCCGAACGTTTTTGCTTGATGCCTCGAAGCTGAACATTGGCCGATAATAGTTTGGCCAAGATAGTTTCTTTTTCTGCAGCCAGGCGGTCGATAGTCTCCTTCCACCGATGGCATTCGGCCTTGATCTGATCGACGTTTTCCCAAAGCAACCCGATCCTTTCAACCTTTTGTTGCAGCTGAGACAACGAAGGGTTAGCTTTCACAGTTGGGTCGAATCCATACTCTAACAGAACGAGGCTTACCTGTTTATCTAGTTCGGCCTCTTCTTCACGAGCCTTGACCAGATCTGCTTGGAGGTCCTTTATAACCTCGTCCTTTTGGCCGCAAAGAAGCTGCAGAGCATCTATCTCCCCCGAGATCTTTTAAAGCTTGACCTCACATTGGCTGAGATCGGCTCGAAACTTGCTAATGGCCTACACAAAAGAACGCAAGTCAGGTTTAGAAAAAAACAAAGAAACCAAGCGTAGTAAAATCATTACCCGAGAAATAAAATGTTGGGCCTCTTCTAGAAGAATAGAAGCGTCACTAATATCGGAGGCATCATCGACTCCAGCAAAGCAATCCCAAAAAGGATCCCCTACACTAGAGCTTCCGCCCATATCGGGGGTCTTCAATTCTCGAGCTTCACTTGATACCTCCTCAGAAAAGTTCGGAAGAGAAGGCAAACGACCCTCTATCATGGTCCCGAGCGAATCACTCAGAGCGCTTTGATCGAGCCTCGGGGTATCAGAACTGACCCCGACCGGTATAGCCTCCATCGGCTCAGAAGGTTTGGCGACCTCGATAGCTTTCGCAGATCGAACCACCAGTGCCAAAGCATCCTCTTCTTCTTCTTCTTCTTCATCCCTTAGTCCGTCGCAAGAGCGATTACCTTCTTCTTCTTCACCTTTTGAGTTTTGGGCTTGGGGTCCTCTTACTGAGAAATAGTTTTTCGCTTTTTATCTTTCCCCGGTTTCGGAACCGGGGACTTGGTTCCTTCCTCACCACTCGAAGGCCTCAAAATGACATCCTTGGTCACGCCTGCATGAAAGGAAATCAGTAACAAATGGAGAGTAAAAAATTTTTCAAAAAACATGAAAAGTGACCCTTACCGTGATTCTTGGCTTCCCATCTACCTTTTGCCAAATCACGCCAAGCGCGTTCGGCATAAGAGGAGGTCGAGGCTAGCTTCCGAACCCAACCCTCGAGGTCGGGTACCGCTTGTGGCATCCAAGGGACAACTGTGTATCATAGGGAGATATCAGATAGAATCGGAGAAAGGTACGAAAAACAAAGCCTTATGAAAATCACTTACGGTTGAAATTTCATTCCTTGGGGAACGATATCTTCACTTCCGGGATAAGGTCACGGGTCCTCACCTGAATAAAGCGGCCCATCCAACCCCGATCCTTGTCATCATTGATGCTCGACATTAAGGCTTTCGTCGCCCGGCGGTGGAGCCTGATTAGTCCTCAAAAATTTTGAGGCCGATACAATCGTATGAGGTGATTTAGAGTAAAATCCAGCCCCCGACCTTATTGGAGAAGAAGCGGAGTAAGATTACTATGAGCCATAGAGAAGGATGAATTTGGCCGAGGGTAACCTGATATCTTTTGCAAAAATCAATGATCACTGGGTCGACGGGACCTAACGTGAAGGGATAAGTATAAACACTTAAAAACCCTTCCACGTGAGTGATGATGCTCTCTTCGGGAGACGGAATTTGCAGCACGACCTCGGGACCCCAGTTGCAGTCTTTCCTCACGGCCTCGACGTTGCCCTCTATTATCGAGCACATGTACAACGACACATGCTCACATCGGCCCGGAACCGACGAAGGATTTTTAACCTTAAAGTCGATCTTTAGAATGCACGGGCCAGGAACATACTCGTGGGGAGGCGGCTCCACCGGCGCCTTGTCGCCGGATGGCCGGGAAGAGGAAGCTTTCTCCTTCTGCGGTACGGTTTTTGAAGTTTTTGCCATTGATATAAGAAAAAGAAAAGCAAAGGAAGATAGAAGAATGATGGTGTCAAACGCTGAAGGTGGCTTTACAAGCGGCGAAAGAGGCGGAAAGAGTAAAAAAATTTGGGTTTTTTTGTTAGAGTAATGGATTAAGTTTGATTTAGGAACGGGCTATTTATAGGCTAAACAGAGGAGGTTCGATCTTGCGTAATGGCCGACATCGACTGACACGCATTAAATGCCTTGGTAAGCTGAATCGACGGAACAGCTACCACGTGCGTCATGGTCAGACTTAATGCTGACGTCAGTATATGTCTAATCATACCGTTGGAAATCATGTCATTTTTCGCCACATCCTTCCCGAGAAATGAGGGGACTATCTGTATACAGTCGAAACCTATTAGTCAGTCGTACGGACTGGTTGGGATTATAATACTTCGATCGAAAGGTATCTGCGTAAGCTTAGGTCGAGGTCCGAAGTGAGGGCATCATAATTCGATCTCCAAGACCGATCAAGGATCGACTCGGTGTCATTATCGGGCACATAACCAAAACAAACCACGAGGCAATGCGAAGGTTACCAAAGATGCACAGACTGATCGACATCCACCCCGAATGTCAAGACTCCGAGTCAGGATCGAGCTCGAGTCGAGGCCGATGGCCCAATCCAAATATCGAGTTCGAGTCAGTATCGAGCTCACAGACAAAGGCCATTATAACTGCACTAAGGGAGAGAATCTTGGCAGGAATTAGGAAAAAAATAATTTATCATGGGCTCTCCACTATATATATTTTTTTTAATTATTAATAAAATTGCATCCCTCCATTATAAAGGGAGGATTATTGTAAGCATGAGAGGGACATTGTAACAAAGATTTACTTCTCCTATTGAAACAGAAATCTCAGGAGCTTCTTTTACTTGAGCATACTCATTCTTCTTGTTTAATAATTCATCTCCAGTTTCTATAGTCAATAATCTGCACACTTCCATTTCTCTGTACGATTTGTGTCAAAGTTATATCATATATCCTTAGAACTACTTATAAATTTAACTATATCCGTTTCTCCGAGTAAACAACAGTCTTAAAATAAAATACACTAATGGTCTAGTGATAGAATAGTATCCTGCCACAGTACGGACCGCGGTTTGATTCCCAGATGGTGCATTTTTTAATTACATAATTAAAACTACCGACCGACGTCGGTCTGTTTTTTGGGCAATAATTTCATTTTTGGAATATAATTGACCGACCGAAATCGGTCGTAAAATACCGATCGAAGTCAATCGGTTGGCTATACCGACCATACAATTACCGACAACCACGAATCGATCAATTTTCGGTCGATTTTTGCCAATTACCGACCAACATCGGTCGGTTTTGGCAGTCGATTTCCCTTTTTTTTTTAGTAATGAGCAACACAACAGTTACATTTTTAAGTATTTCTCTAGATCAGATATGATGTTCACACTATCCATAGAAGAAGTTACAGTGTTTTTTGTGATGCATTAATTGTCTTTATTGGAACAAGAAGTTCAAAGCATGTTACAGTCAAATTGTCTTGAAAAGATAACTAACAATTCTTGTAAAGATGAGGATTATTTTTTGGGGTATACAAAACCATAAAGTCTACTTAAGTATCCCCATGCTATGCTATGTTTTTAAACCAATCAGCAGAAGAAGTTCAAGTATATCAGATTGTGTTGAAAAAGCAATAGGCATGCTTAGTCAATGAGATCAGTGGTTTAGGGTAAACAAAAACATTAATTCTACTTAATAAATGATCAAACATGTATAAATAGGGATATTATGAATCATGTGGTCTTCAATACTTTGATCTAAAAACCAGTATCCAAACAACATAGTTAACCTTACTGTACTGTACTAACCATAATGTTCCAGCAAATGGTGAATGGCTCTTCTTCTAGTGAATATCCACTACAAGTTGTTGATCCAAAACATGTTGCAGTAGTAGAACCAAAAACTTCTGGTGTTCATGCACCCATTATGGTATTATGTTATAGTTTTGCAGATGAGTAGTAAAAGGTGAAAATTAATGTCTTTCTATTAATGATTTTGATTCTGTGTTTCTTTCCATCTTATTGTGCTCTAAGATTAATTCTTCTTCCAGTTTCAATTGCATATCACTTTGATTGGCTGTGCACTTGCTATATCTATTACTTAAGTACTGAAAATTTTGATATTTTATTACACGTTGTTCTGTTTGGAAGGAAAAGGAAAGCATAAAATTGGTGGATAAATAGCTGATTATAATCTTGCTAGCTTTTGCAAGGGATTTATTTTATAAGTAAGAGAAGAATGATTTTCCTCTATCCAAAACGCTCAGGCTCCACATGCGGATTGTTTGTTTAATTTTCCCAAAGAAAATAGCTCTTAATCAGTTGTTTGCAGTTGCCTGTAAATCGCATTTGCGACTTATAAATCTCATTCAAACATGCAACTCTTATCATTTTACAGTTCCGGTAATGCAGAGTATAAAATGTGATTTAAAAGTCGTAATTGCTAATGCAATTTATAAGTCGCGTTCACTCAAGTGACTTAGAAGTCGCTGTCAGCAAATTCACTACAAAGTATAGCATTGTATGTTTTGCATCTATTATCTGCCCCCCTCTTTCCCCTGCTGCGTCGAATTACTTCTCCAGCACTCGCCATCATCACCGACCACCATTTTCCACTGAAAACAATTTTTTCTTTAATTTCTCTTTATTTATTATGTTAGTTCATCTCATTTAGTTTTGCTAGCAAAATAAAATAAAATAGAGCCTACTTTTGTGTTTGTATACAAATACACACATTAGGGTAAAAATGAAGAACTAATTTCTTACACTCCTAATATCATTCTTTGTTGGTGAAAGAGGCGGATCCAGGATTTAAATTTTATGGGTTCAATTTTAAAAAATTTAACATTGAACCCATTATATTTTTAAAGTTATGGGTTCAAATCTACTATTTTTACAATTTTAATGAATTTTTACTTATAAATTTCTACTCCGCGTCGATAGTTATGGGTTCAGTTGAACCCGTAAGTAATACATTGCATCCGCCTCTGTTGGTGAATGGATAGAGAGAATTGCTACGTAGAGGATCGTAACGATAATGATGAATCGTTGACTATTCTAGGCACCAAGTAGCTAGGATTTCTTGACCTGAAGTTGTAAAAGTGTGTTATAATTTGGAATATCCTGTGAGAATGTTCTTGATATACGTGTATGGGTCAAAATACCAAAATACGCTCTTATAATGTTTGAGGCAAGATAATATTTAAAAAGGAATTCTTGAGTTGTCGTTGGTCGAGATGCGTCAAGACGCTGCAAAGTCCTTAGCTGAGATGTCGACGAGAGTCGTAGTCGAGTTGTCGACGAGAGTCGTAGTCGAATTGTCGACGAGGGTCGAGGACGAGGTTGAATATCGTTGATGGGGAGTTGTAACGGCTAGTTTATCAGGATAAGGTATTAAAAGAGAATATTCTCTGTACTTGTACTGATTTTTTAGGAACATGTCTCATATATATAGAAAATAGAGACAATGATAAAGGTATGTTATATTCATTTGTAAGAACACACTTTTGACAAAAAGATTTTCTCTCTCTTACTAAGATATAAAACCACATTTTCATTAAGATTCTTGTGTATATTATTTTATACTTCTCCATCAGATCCGAGAAATCTTCGAACATTCAAGGATTTATCTGTCACTCATCATTGTCAGGAGGAACAATCATCTAGTTCATTCTTTATCGGGTGAATCATTCCTAATATTTACTTAAATGCCATTTATTGTTATTCATTACTATTAAATGCTACATTATTGCTCATGCTTTTTGGAATAGTTATTGCATATTGTTATCACTATTCAACCAAATCTATCTGACGTATATTGCACCCTCGGAAGCTACATTTAGAAATATTATTGTTAATTAAGTTTAACCCATAATCAAATAAATTTAATTATTTGAATGGAGAGTTATATTTTGGTCAAATAATATGCTTTTTTTTTAATGTTCTTCTATTGTAGAATCCAAGTATCATATATCAAAAAGTATTTGTTCCTCTGTTACTTTGATTTATTAGAGGAACCACCCCTATTAAACAAGGTGGCCTTAGTTTATGACAAAAATCAATTAAAATTGAACACGACTTATACACGTGTATGAAGAAAAAACCAAAATAAAACAAAATAAGAATTAGAGGAAATAACAACCCTTCATTTTGGTCAGACCTCCTTTATGCTGCTTCTTTTTTTCAATTTAGAATTTGTAGAATTCTTTTAACAGTACGCGCGGCCTGCTTTAAATTTTTCTCTTTTCCTTCTCCCCATTAGAATCAACAATTTCATGAGAATAAAATTTTAAACTCATCTCTTACGAAGGAAGAAAGATATTGAATGACCAAATAGATATATAGCCCTTCAAACACGATATGAAATTTCATTAGACACCTCTAAATAACTATTCAAAAACTTTAATTTATCAGAGATGTATCTCGTGAATACAAGAGTCAACGAAACGAAAAGCGTGTAATATGAAAACTAGTGGTGTGGTAATGAAAAATGATACATGCATCATTAGAAAAAGATACCTTGGCATAAATTAAAAAACAAAACCCTTCAAACACCATAAGAAATTCCATTACAATCGAGGTCCTAATTGTACAACTTTGGTATGATGTCCTTCGAACGTGGATTCACGTAGAACATCGCGCCACTGTATCATAACCTCTCGATGGGAAATGGAACTTAGATCACGATGTGAACCTACTTATGAGTGGAATTTCGTTGACAAGCAAATTCCCCAGGAAAACGAACTTTTCTCCAATTGAGATGCTTTCTTCATTTATGGAACTAAGAGAGCCATTCCATTTAGGGCGAGACAAAATGGGCGGGCACGGGCGGTCTGGTGTCCGAGCCGATTGGTCAGACGACGACTACTTCACTTATTATTTTAGTATTAGCCGCCTATCCCGGAATGGAATGGGATGGAATAGAAAGAACGCGAAGCGCTAGCGCTACAGGGTCGGTTTTTTTGGGGGGATAGGCTTGGGGTTGAATGATCGAAGTCTCCTTTAGGTTCAATCGAAGAGATCGAAGCGAAGTCATCAATTCAACCATTCGAATGGTCTCCCCTAAGATTGACCTCTTTTCCAAATAAACCGAACCTCGATACCACATTCATCAAAAAGATATGGCCATCTCTCTAGGTTGCACAACCCCTTTAGATCGTTCTATTCGTGCTTGAAAAACGACCCCATCGCTCCTTTTAATGGACATTCTTAGCCGTCCTCCGAGGGTTAACACCCCATAGATCAGATCGTGAACTCTTTCAGACCCTTAGTTTCACTTGGTTGGGGCAGAGTTTCAGCCTGCCTTCCACCGAATATAAAAAACCTTAGAGCTGCCTAACCTGCTGACATCCCGGCGAAGAGAGTCATTATTTGTGTTACATCTTCGAATTCGAGAGAGGGCTTTCCTCTTATCTCTCAAATTATAGGCATTGAAGCGATCGAGAGAAAGTAAGAAAACTATTGCACACGCCCCCCATTCGCCCTTTACTAATATAATAGAAGGTAAGGCAAAAGCAAGAGTGAAACTACGAGCTAAAAGCAGGCGTGCCTCTCTTATAAGAGAATATGATATCTTGAATAAGTTGACTTCGCCTGGGCGTCATCTTTCCTTTCATTCACTAGTTGAGTACTTCCTCCTGTCAGATAGAAGCTTTTCAAAGGGTGCTTCGCTTCCAGCTCTTCTTGTTCGATACCGCTTCCCGTCCTTGTAAATATCATCCTCTTACCGCTCTTATGGATCAATCGGTCAACTGTAGGAAACTGGCCAATTGCTGTCAACTGGTATCGGTACAACCACGAATCTCTTGTTTTCTTTGTTTACAGCTGGCCTTACTTAAATAAATAGGAGTTCCTGCTTCTAGCTAGCTCAATCAGTGCGCTGGAGTTCCGTTCTTTCAATCTCTCCGCCAGGGAGGTGCTCTTCGGGCTGAGGTCCAATTCATCTCGTAGGCTTATTGTAGAAAGAAAATCTTCAATCAATCATCATCACCTCTAATCAATAAATAACCATTAGGAAACTTCAATGTGTCTGGTGAATACAAGAGTCAACACCACGACATCATTAGAATTGCCAGAAAAGAACCAAACTCCCTCTATATACTCTTCTTATTCATACAAAACAAAATTCCCTCTATTGCTATTTGTTCATATATTGCCAGAAAAGAACCAAACTCTGAAAGCTTCTCTTAGAGGTTTCAAATGTAGCCAAGATCCTCAATTCTATTTTGCTCGAGGGACGATCTTCCAACAAATTTTTAACATTTTGTGTGTAAAGAGACAAAACAGCATTTCGGGAATAAGCACTGTGCCTCTAATACCAACAATACTGTGTATCTAACTCAGTGGCAGAGCTAGTACGGTTCAAATGAATCTAATAGCTTTTGCTTAAACTTTGTACTTGTATTAAAAAAATTATTAAATATATAAAATATTTTATTGCAAACCCAATTAAGATGAACTATTAGTTAAATTATAAAACTCAAAAACTTTAAATCTTGAATTCGTTTATGGTCTTAACTTAAAACTATCAGAAATATTATAACTTTTTGCAGGTGTATGTGTCATCCTAATATTTTACTTAAACAAGTTGTTTGATGATTTTGGACAGCATGCTTTGTTGTCCTTAAGCCTCTTAAAGGGGACAACAAAAACTTGCAATACTTCTCATGAATCCATCTTTCTTCTTTCCCCTCTTATGCCACTTAGCTTTTTTCTTCTTTTTCTCCTTCGGCATCGCGATAATGAAAACGCTTCCTCAATTTCATTCTATCAAAGCTATATTGGTCTTCACCATAATACTTAGCATAAAGCTTTGATCTTTTGTCATCATCTTTATCAAATCGATGAGCCTGGAATTAATTTTGACGTTTCAATTTCTTTTTAACAAACTTCACGCGATCATCGTTATATACGGTCAAAACCCAGTCTGCCCTTCATATGACTAATCGAGATTGGAACATAACGGTCCAAGTTTCATCGTTGTAATATCGAGTCATGATACGAAGTTAGGTTGTCGAGCTCGAACCCTGAGACCGATCAATATCGAGACCGAGTCAAGATCGAGCTCGAGACCCCGTGACTGACCAATACCGAGACCGGCCAAGATCGAGACCGAGTCAATGAGCAAAAAGCCGTTATAGCCGAATTTGAGGAGAGAATCTCAGCGGAAATTACGGCTTGAATCAAGGAAAAGCTAATTAATTAATATACCGTGATATCCCCACTATGTATTTTTAATTATATCCAAAGTAGGATCCCCGCACTATATTAAGAGTGGTTATCATCTGTACAAAGGGACATTGATTCATTCACATTCAGATTTAATAAGATTTACATAACGTCTAGCAAATATTATCCTTTTTTGGGCTTTGATATTGATTCATCTTGTTCTCTTATCAATCACTCTCTAATCAATTTGGGTTTGTATTCATTCCTTTTATAACTAACTTCGATATCCATTTACATTTTTTCCGATTTATATCAATTTATATCATGTATCCTTAGAATTACGTATAAATTCAACTCTATTCGTTTTTTGGCTAAACAGTTTGGTGCCCACCGTGGGGCTAAGGATAATAGTGGTTATTTGATACGAATTCCTGTAAAATACACTATTTTACACTTACTCTTGGAAGTGTTTTTGATTTCAGATTAAAAACGAGGAACTCTCAATTAATGGCCTTACCTATCGACAACGAAGCTGGCCTTCAAGACGAGAATAACAACCTAACGCCTGGGGATAAAACACCACTCGTTGACCCCGTTGGAACACGCGTGCCATAGATCCAATTGACGTTAATTCACATGTGGACATCAAGGCGAACCAACATTCTGACCCCGAAAACAGCATTCATGGTGAAACTCGTTCTGCAGTTCGAAACTCCCAAAATGTTGGAGAAGACGGGATCAGCCTGCATATGATTTTCTAAATGTTTCAAGCTCAACAGGTAGCGATAGCTCAGTTGCAGAGCCAAACCCAGGCACCGAGCAGGCCCGAGCCCGGTCCACCCCTGAGAAGTCACCCACAAAACGGGGCCAGTTGTAGTAAGATCAAATGAACAAGAATCGGGGACTAATCCAGAAATTATTAGGACGCTCGAGGAACTGACAAAACGAATTGAGTCAAGGTAAAAGAGGATTGAAGCAAACGACAACAAAGTAGAAACTTATAACTCCAGGGTTGATCAGATCCCGGGGGCACCACCAATATTGAAGGGCTTGGATTCCAAAAAAATTGTACAAAAGCCCTTGCCCCCGAGCGCAGCTCCCAAACCGATCCCCAAGAAGTTCCGCATGCTCGAAATTCCAAAATATAATGGGACGACCGACCCCAACGAACATGTCACCTCTTACATATGTGCCATTAAAAGGAACGATCTAGAAGACAGCGAGATCGAATCCGTATTATTAAAGAAGTTCGGGGAAACCCAGTCAAAGGGAGCAATGATATGGTATCATAATTTACCACCTAACTCTATCGATTCTTTTTCTATGCATGTAGATTCTTTCGTAAAAGCACATGCTGGATCCATGAAGGTCGAGACCAGGAAGTCAGACCTTTTTAAGGTAAGGCAAAAAGATTACGAGATGTTAAGAGAGTTCGTATCTCGTTTCCAAATGGAACGAATGGATCTACCACCGGTCACGGATGATTGGGCCATTCAAGTTTCACCCAAGGACTGAACGAACGAAGCTCGATGGCTTCACGACAGTTGAAGCAAAACTTGATCGAGTACCCGTATGTTACCTGGTCCGATGTACACAATCGATATCAATCAAAGATTAGAGTCGAAGACGACCAGTTGGGTTCTGGCTCCGTTATTAAAAGAGACATCGACTGAGAACCAAGGTCAAACAGGGATCGATACGGGCCGTATAATGGAGATCGTAGGGGTAGCAAACCGGGACGTAACTCCGTTTGAGGCGAAAGGAGAAGTGATCGAGGCCAAGGGTCTCGAGGGCTGATGAACAAGAATGGGTTCAACAGGCATACCAGACCTAAGGAAGCACTGCGGTTATCAGAATATAACTTCAACATTGATGCATCCACCATCGTGTCGGCTATCAGACGCATCAAAGATACTAAATGGCCTCGACCTCTGTAGTCCGATCCAGCTCAGAGAAATCCCAATCAATTGTGCAAGTATCATGGCACCCATGGCCACATAACGGAAGATTGCAGGCAGTTGAGAGAGGAGGTAGCCCGGTTATTCAATAAAAGGCACCTTCGAGAGTTTTTAAGTGACTGAGCCAAGAACCATTTCAAAACCAGAGAGTTAAATAGACAAAACGAACAAGAAGAGCCACAACACATCATCCACATGATCATCGGAGGTATCAATGCCCCCCAGGGGTCGGTGCTTAAACGCACTAAGATGTCGATTATAATAGAGAAGCAATCTCGAACTCCGGATTACATACCTAAAGGAACCTTGTCCTTTAGTGACGAAGACGCGAAAGTAATCATGCAGCCCCATAAAGATACACTGGAATGACAGCAAGCTTTGAAGGAACTAAAGCGGTATTTATAGAGTCTGTCGTGGCTTCATACCCCGAAAGTGGACAAACAACTTTACATGTACTTAGTTGTCTCCGAAATATCGGTAAGTGTAGTCCTGGTTCGAGAAAAACAAGGTACGCAATTCCCTATTTATTATGTCAGTCGGACCTTAGGCGAGGCCGAAACTAGATATCCACACTTAGAAAAATTAACGCTTGTTTTAATAAGTGCCTCTAGGAAACTAAAACCATAATTCCAGTGTCATCCGATATGTGTTGTAACAACTTATCCTCTTCAAAATATTTTGTACAAACCCGAGCTTTCGGGTCGATTGGACAAATGGGCCATAGAAATCAGTGGGTATGATATTGAGTATCGACCACGACCGCCATCAAATCTCAAATCTTGGCGGACTTCGTGGCTGACTTTAATCCTGCTTTCGTACCCGAGATTAAAAAAGAACTACTGATAAAATCAGATACCTCTTCGGGAGTCTGGACTCTCTTTACGGACGGTGACTCGAACGCAAAGGGTCCGGACTAGGCATCCTACTAAAATCACCCACATGTAATGTAGTTAGACAGTCTATCAGAACTACAAAATTAACTAACAATGAGGACGAGTATGAGGATATGATTGCAGGTCTCGAACTAGCTAGAAGCTTGGGAGCGGAAGTCGTAGAGGCTAAGTGTGATTCCCTCCTCATGGTAAACCAAGTTAACGGGACTTTTGAAGTCCGAGAAGATCGAATGCATAGGTACTTGGATAAACTACAGGTGACTCTACATCGATTTAAGGAATGGACCTTGCAACATGTACCCCGAGAACAGAACAGCGAGGTCGACGCTCTTGCAAACTTAGGTTCATCAGTCGAAAATGCCGGACTCAACTCGGGGACTGTCGTACAACTCATGAGATCGGTAATCGAAGAAGGTCACACCGAGATAAACTCCACAAGTTTAACCTGGGATTGGAGAAACAACTACATAGAATACTTTAAGAACGGGAAGCTTCCATCAGATCCAAAGGAATCGAGAGCTCTGCGCACAAAGGCAGCACGGTTCACCTTGTCCGAAGACGGAACACTGTTTAGAAGGACGTTCGATGGACCATTGGCAATATGTTTGGGACTGGGAGACACCGATTACATCCTAAGGGAAATTCACTAGGACACTTGTGGAAATCATTCCGGTGCTGATTCGCTTGTCCACAAAGTAATCAGATCAGGGTATTATTGGACTGTTATGGGCAAGGATGCAAGGGAGTTCGTTCGAAAATGCGAAAAATGCCAAAGGCATGCGCCCATGATTCATCAACCCGGGGAACTACTCTACTCGGTCCTATCTCCATGGCCCTTCATGAAATGGGGAATGGACATCATTGGGCCCCTCCCATCGGCCCCATGTAAGGCTCAGTTTATTTTGTTTATGATTGATTATTTCTCTAAATGGCTTGAAGCACATGCTTTCGAGAAAGTCAGAGAAAAGGAAGTGATAGACTTCATTTGGGACCACATCATATGTTGATTCGGGATGCCATCCGAGATTGTATGTGGTAATGGAAAACAATTCATCAGCATCAAAGTAACTAAATTTCTCGAGAATCCCAAGATCAAAAGGATCCTATCAACACCTTATCATCCCAGCGGGAACGAACAAGCCAAATCGACCAACAAAACTATCATCCAAAATCTTAAGAAGAGATTGACCGACGCTAAAGGAAAATGGATAGAAATACTACCCGAGGTCCTATGGGTATACCGCATAACATCAAAATCCAATACCGGAGCAATACAATTCTCGTTGGTTTATGGAACCGAAGCTCTGATCCTGGTCGAGGTCGGAGAACCTAGTGTCAGGTTTTGATATGCAATAGAGGAGTCGAATAACGAGACCATGAATTCGATCCTAGAATTGTTGGACGAAAGACGAGAAGCCGCTCTCGTCCGATTGGCCGCCCAAAAATAGCGAATTGAAAGGTACTACTTTAACATCGGGGACTTGGTACTAATAAAAGTTACCCTCAACACCCGAAATCCGAATGAAGGGAAACTGGGTCCGAACGGGGAAGGACTGTATCAGGTTCTCGAAATCGTCGGAAAAGGATTCTACAAGCTCGGTATGATAAACGGCAAACAACTACCGATCAATTGGAATGTATCACACCTAAAACTATACTATTGCTAAGGTACGACCCTCCCATGTTCATTTGTATTTCGAAACTAACCCTTGCAGGTGTTCGACCAGAAACATGGATGGATTTTTCAACACGAAGACTTTAGGTATGAAAGCATGCGTTGCACTCTTTTTTCCTTAGACCGTTTTGTCTCAAATGGGTTTTCTGGCAAGGTTCTTAATGAGGCAACCATTTATTATGCTAACTTAGAAAAATTCAACAATATCTGAGGCCTCTTTACAATCAACCTCGAATACTAGGGGAATTGCCCTCGAATATCAAGTTCGATGCAAGGAAGTTACTTCATGGCAACAGGGTCTCGATAGGAAAAATTTGTAAGGGCCAAATGGTCAAACGAACCATGTCCACATAGTTTGCTCGAGCCCTGGCACAAAAAGAGAAATTTCTTATTTACCAATATCGCATACCTCAGAAAGGTTCTTCTACTTCATATTCTCGATCTATTATGCAAATAGGCTTAAGAGCCGACCATGATCGGAGTTCAAATGATTAACCCCACAAATCGGGGACTGTCATCCGAAAAATAAACGAGATCGAGTTATATAAACTCCGAAGATCATAAGCCCAAGAGGCAAATCCCGAACTAAAGAGGGATTTTTATAGGCCACGGCTACCCTACTCGGGAACTGATACTTCGGGCAAGCTCGAAAGTAAAATAGGAAAATAAGCCAAGACGCAAATCCCGGACTAAAGAGGCTACGGCCGAATTAATACGAATCGGAGACGTCCGAATTCCGTAACAAAACAGACCTTCGAAATCAATCATAATCTGGTTTAAAAGGCTACCCCCCTGCAAAATCATAAAAGGCTTCGATAATATCAAGCCTCAAAAATTCTAATGAGTACAAAATTATTCGAACTCTCGAATAATTCCCTATTTCATGCTAAGACATTACACGTTTCGCAAATACGAATGATAAGAAACTCTTTCAAGTCGAAAAGAGGAAAAAGCCATAAACAATCTTTTTTACAAAAGCCTAAGGGTTACTTTACTTCGAGTTCGAGCAAGCACTCACTCGACCATAAAGTTTATGGGCTATACTAATTCGGTTCCAATCAAATTGTTTAAACCTCGAATCTTAGAATAAAACTTCATAATTCTATAAGGAATAAAGGAAGAAAGTTTTTTATATATGTCAAAAATCATTTACAAGGGCAGCATGGCCCGATCAAGTTTCTCTACAAAAGACCGAAACGGTCTTAAAAGAAACACAAAACACACTAATCCTAAAGGACTTAGTCCTCTCCGGGAGCAGCATCTTCGTCCTCGAGGCCTCTTCGCTTTCAGATCCGCTCATACTCCCGGTATCATCATCATCAGGAAAGTCCAGCACTATGGCTTCGACTTTGAGCTCCTTAGCATTCTCGATCTCGGCTGTAAGATCGAAGCCATAAGAATGGATTTCCTCAAGAGTCTCCCTTTGAGACTGGAATTTAGCATTTTCAACCAAGTTTGCTCGAGCCTGAGCAGCTTTGGCAACCTCCATTGCTCGAACCTGAGCAGCTTCAGCATCGGACCGATAAACGGCCACCATTGCATCAGCATTTGCCGTGGATGTTTCGACCACCGATTCGGCCACTGCAAGTTCTGTGGCCAGTCTCTCTAGATCAAAATTTGTTGAACCCAACCGAGACTGGAACTCCTCAATTTCCTTGGCTTGCACCAAGGCCTTCTCTTTCAATCCTCGGAGTTGGGTCTCAGCCGAGGCCAGTTGAGCTCGGACAACCTCCTTTTCTGAGGCAAGGCGGTCTATGTTCTTTTTCCACTCCTCGGCCTCTGTTTTCATTGCGTCCACTTCAACACGAAGCTTCCTGATAACATCAAACTTTTGCTGGACCTATGGGACTGAACTGTTAGCCATCACGCCCGAATCAGTGACATTAACTTTAAAGATTTTTTTTATCTGCTGGGTCAGATCGGCTTATTCTTTTCGCGTTGCTTCTAGCTTAGCCCGAAGTCCTTTTGCTTCTCCTTCTCTCTGCTTACTAAAAAGTTTGAAGGCATCTCTCTCCTCAGTAAGCCTTTGGATTCTAGCTTCGTACCGGCTCATCTCCCCTCGGGATCGGAGGAACGCCTCGTGATGAAGCGCAAAAGCCTACAAGAAAAGAAAAAAGAAATTATACAAGGAAAGAAAAATACAAATATGAAAATTGACAAAGAGAAAATATGAACTTACCCAATTCAGGGTCTATTGAGCTTCGTTGAAAATACATGACACTCCCACCTCTCCCGAGCTCTTCTTCGGAGCCTCCGAGTCACCAAGACCGGTGACATCTTCTACCATGACAAAATAACCACGGAAATGGTCTTCGTCTTCATGGGATCCTTCCCCGTGATAGGCCTCCATGGCCTGAGCGTCGCGTATCATCGACTAGGAAAATGAAGGAAACGAGGAATCCCCAATCTCTATTGCCCCGAGTAGATCTTTTGGGCGTCGCCTCCGTCTTGGGGAGCCTCAAGCTCGGTTTCTGCACCCGCTTTCACTGCCTCTTTGACGATCTCTTTGCCCCGAGGTAAAGCATCTTCGGTTCCCTTTGGCTTGAGAACTTGGGCCGAAGTCTCCTCCTCTACCTCATCGAGCCTAGACAGAGCGGTATCAACTCCCACTAATTCCAAAGCTTTCTGAATATCGGTGCCAACTCGTGCATGGGCCACCAGCCCAGAACCACTTTCTTCTTCTTCTTCATCCCTTAGTCTTTGGACTGACTCCATAGTCAGTGGGATTGTGTTCCCCTTGGGTTTACGGGCCGCACTCTTCTTGGGTTTTTTACCCTCGGGGTTCGAGGCCCTTTTTCTCTTAATCTCCATCACTGATTTCGAGATAGGCAGTAAAGCCTACTTTCCGAGACCTACAAAAGGAGAAAGTAAATAAACTCATACTTGAGAAAAAATGCTTGAACGATAGGCAAATCGGTAAGCCAAGAAGAAGGCTTACCATGAGTACGAGCCTCCCACTGACCCTTTGACAAATCGCGCCACGCGCGCTCAGTATATGTTGACGTCGACACCAGGATCCTGACATAGTTCTCAAGGTGGGGAACCGCACCTGGCATCCAAGCAATGGTTGTGTCAAGAAAAATGCTGATAAGAAAAGGTGATGAAGTAAAAACAACAAAAACTAAAAACGGGATCATACTTACGTTTCATATCCATTTCTCGGGAAATGGCATAGTCTCAGCCGGGATTAGGTCCGAGGTCTTCACCAGACCAAATCGGCCCATCTAACCCCGATCTTTGTCTTCATCTATACTCGAGGTGAACGTCTTAGTGGCCCAGCATTGAAGTTTTATCAGCCCACCTCGGTAAAGTCAAGGGCTATATAATCTTACGAGGTGGTCGAGGGTGAAGAGAAGCCCGTCTATTTTGCTCACAAAGAAACGAAGTAGTATCACAATCCTCTAGAAAGAAGGGTGAATTTAATCGAGGGTCACCTGGTATTTCTTGCAAAAATCGACGATGACTGAATCGAGGGGGCCCAGCGTGAAACAATAAGTGTAAAAACTCAGGTACCCTTCTATGTGGGTAGTGATCGCCTCCTCTGGTGCCGGTATCACAAACTTTTTGTTTTCCCAATTGTACTCTTTTTTCACCAGATCAAGAAGACTTTTTGGTATTGAGCATATATATCTCGATACTGGCTCGCATCGACCAGCAACCGATGAGGATTTCTCGACTTTAAAGTTGGAATCAATAACGCACCCCCGGGAATAAGTTCTTCAAGGCGTGGCTCCACCAATATTTTCTCGCCCGCAGACTGAGATGAGAAAGCAACTGCTTTCTACGGAACAGTTTTAGATGTTTTGGCCATTTAGTTTTTGTGAACAAAGAAGAATGGAGATGGAAGTATTTGGTATTTTATGAAAAACAGGCAAAGAAATTTGAAAACCTGGAAATAGGGAGATTTTTTAAGGGCAAAGAACTATGAAGATTGCAATGTAGAAGATTTGAAAGTAAAAGTTTGGAATGACAAAGAATGGGGCTATTTATTGGTTTTACAACGACGGTTCAAAACTGGTAGTGGCCAACCATCGACTGACGCGCATTTAATGCCTTGGTAACTGGACCGATGGGACGTTTGTCGCATACGTCACAATCGGGCTTTTCGCTAACATCATCATCCACCAAGTCGAAGTTCAGAAATTCACATTGTTTCTCGTCATCTTCTTTTCGAGAAGCGAGGGGACTATCTGTATACGGTCAAAACCAATCCTGCCCTTTATATGATTAATCGAGATTGGAACATGACAGTCGAAGATTCATCGTTGTAATATCGAGCCATGATACGAAGTTAGGTTGTCGAGCTCCAACCCTAAGACCGATCAATATCAAGACCGAGTCAAGATCGAGCTCGAGACCCCGAGACTGACCAATACCGAGACTGGCCAAGATCAACACCGAGTAAAGGAGCAAAAAGTCATTATAGCCGCATTTGGGGAGAGAATCTCGGCGGAAATCACGGCTTGAATCAAGGAAAAGCTAATTAATTAATCTATCATGGGATCCCCACTATGTATTTTTAATTATATCCAAAGTAGAATCCCCCCCCCCCCCACACACTATATTAAGAGTGGTTATCATCTGTACAAAGGGACATTGATTCATTCACATTCAGATTTATTGAGATTTACATAACGTCTAGCAAATATTATCCTTTTTGGGCTTTAATATTGATTCATCTTGTTCTCTTATCAATCACTCTCTATTCAATTTGGGTTTGTATTCATTCCTTTTATAACTAATTTCGACATCCATTTATATATTTTTCCCAATTTGTATCAATTTATATCACGAATTTCACGCATGTCGACTCGGTATACAAACTTATCAAAGTCAATATTTTTGCTAGAAGAGAGTATCATGTCATTACCATAAGGGATCTGACGCCATATCAGATTCCGGTGGTGGAAATGTTGGCGACATAGGCAGAACAGTATGTTAGATCGGAGCCTGAATCAATGGTTGATCGGCCGGAATTTGACTAAGGTCAACGGCATAAGATGAACGGAGTGAGTTTCTTCGTTAACGGAGTTTCTAGGGCTGGTAAGAATAGGCACGGAATCCTCGAATTTCGGTACAATATTGGGATGTTCGGGGCAGATGACGTCAGTTTCTGAAGGGAGTTTGAGGTGGGTGACATCATTTTTCGGTTGAGTTAAAGGAGTACGAGCAATGGTAAGGGTAAATAAGAGGAAAAGAACGGCGACGAAGAGTGTTGCCATTTCTTTTCTTTTTTTATTACCTCCTTATAAGAGAAGTGAAGGGTGCTCACTACTGGAGCACCCTACTCTTATCAGTATTGCCATTGTGAAATATAAAGAACCGTAAAAAAAAAACATATTGGCATGGTGTGATATATACATTAAGAAGGGGTGTTCGGGCAATTTGGTCAGGTTAGAGGTGGATGTGCAGTTGAAAGAGAGCCTCAGATGGATGAATAAACGGGCAACTTGGTTTACTGCCACGTGGCGGTAGATTGTTTTCTATTTATCCTCTTGACGTCGACGACAGTATGTAAAACAAATACTAAAATTTCAACAAGGAAGTATTCGCCTTTAATTTCCTTTATCTATCTTCCTATTACTAAGGGGAACCTTGGAGTAACAATAAAGTCGTCTCTGTGTAATCTATAGGTTACGGGTTCGAGCCCTTGGGGTGCGGTTCGTGAACGCGACTGTAAGGCCCCATAAATTTCCGGCAAGTAATTTAAGGTTTCGTGGTGTCAAGGTAGGCTAAAGTATTATATTTTCAGACTTTTTGGGTTGAACAGTGAGTTGAATCATTTCGACCTCGCGAAGCCTGGTGTGTAGCGCGCCAGACCGTGTGTCACGACCCAAAATCCCATCACAGGCATCGTGATGGCACTTAGTCTCTAGGACTAGGTAAGTCGATTATAATAACAATTCGAGCTATTTTCTTTTTCTTTTTAAACATATAATTATAATACAAGTGTCAAAATCAACATCGAAAATATTCAAACAACCTCCCAAGACTGATAATATTAAGTCACGAATTCTAATTTAATACATGGAATTATCTCGAGGGTCGAATATATAATACTGTTCGAATAAGAAATTAACATTATAAAAAAATGGAAAGACTCCAAGGGACTGCGACGACCAAGCAATCCTACCTTGAATCCTACCTGCGACGACCAAGCAATCCGATATCTCCAATACCTGGTTCTATACAAAAATGTGTAGAAGTGTAGTATAAGTACATCACGATCGGTACCCAGTAAGTATCAAACTAACATCGGTGGAGTAGTGACGGGGTACAATCAAGACACTCACTAGTCAAATAACATGTGCAATATAGCATACAAAATAATGGAAAATAAATAGCAGTGATGGCAACAATAATTAATTTGTGACACAAAATAGCAAGACAACAGGAACATCATAAATATTGCTCAAACGAATAATAAACACAAGTACATCCAATTAATCAAGTCCTTCAAAATATACATTTTTTATCTATAAGTTTTTCAAATAAAAATCTTTAGAATGTAATCCGTACAATTAAATATATCCCGAATATACTTCCTTCAAATAAATATCTTACAAATATAATTTTTTCAGGTAATTATCTTTCGAATATAATTCTTTCAAATAAATATTTTTCGAATATAATTCTTTCAAGTAAATATCTTTCGAATATAATTCTTTCAAGTAAATATCTTTCGAATATAATTCTTTCAAGTAAATATCTTTCGAATATAATTCTTTCAAGTAAAAATTACCATGTGACACCTCATTAAACTTTCCTGGCACGGTAACACCTTTGTGCATTTATCTTATTAACACCTCAAATGGCACGGTAACACCTTCATGCATTTATCTTATTAAATTCATAACTTTCCTAGTGTGAATAATATATTCAACATATCACATCGAATGGCACGGTAATACCTTAGTGCACTTGTCTCATTCTCACCCAATATATATGTAGATCAAATCGTCTGGCACAACAATACCCTTCGTGCATTTATCTCTTTCTCACAGAGCATATGTAACACTCCTCAAGTCTATAAAATATTCAAGACATGATAAATATAGAATTTAATTTTTTTTCCCCTTAAATTATACCTCTATTACGGATTTAAACCCCTGTGTTTGATTTTGATTTACTTCTCTATTTATAAATAATTGGATATACAATTAGGGTCTTATTAATAATTTTAATATTATTAATTATTAAAAGTGGGTATCATTAATTATTAGTTAAGTAAAAAAAAAGGAGATTAACCATAAAGTGGTTGTTGTAGACAAAGGCTTAAAGACTAATACAAAAAGGACGTATATTCCTTTCAAAAGGCAAAAGGCCAAAGGCTTTAAAAGCCTTATACAAAACACAAATAGAACGCTACAAACAACCATGAAACAGGCTTGCACAGGCAACAAAAGGTTGTGGGTTTATTTACAAATCACTAGTTCTTGAACTTAGGTATATAAAATTTCTATTGACAATTATCCTACAGTAGTAGTAGGTATAAAATTGAATTGTTAATTCCCTTCTTTCTCTGTTGATACAGTAGGTTCCATGTTTTAGGGTGAAACTTTAAAATTAATTAAAATAAATTGGTTATTGTAGAATCGATTGTTTGACGGGTATAAATGGGACGGGGGCCTACGTATTGGCTCGAGGAGTTTTGAGATGAGTTGATATAACCCTTTACTAAAGTGGTTTAACTCACAAAAGCATGCATACAAGGTGTTTGATTAATTACTTAAAAGAGTTAATATGTACTTAATTGGAGCGAGTGAGTACCTATTAGCTTAGAATTATTCTAGTTAAAGTTTGGATGATTTATTTTGATATATGTGCATAAATTTTTAGATTTTTGTGTTATTCTTATAGGCCATTTTCATGCTGAAAAATTCATGAAGAAGCAAGAATCTTCAGAAATACTTTTGAATGTTTATTTCATTCTTATGCCATGCTTGACATTTAAAAATATCAGTATGAGTATGTATAGGATGTTCCAAAAAAGATTTAGACTTGAATGGTCAAGAAAGTGAAGAAGTTGATTTAGATCCTAGCGAGGTCACATAGAACAATTTAGTATTAAAATATATTTTTTGGGGAGTATCCTCTATTTTGAGAAGGGGTCATCGTCCAGACTGGGGGTCCTAACCAAGGCGTTGACTTCCTGAAACTACTTGTGCCAAAGTAGGGAACACACGAGCCGAGGATCTTGTTGCTGAGAATTTGCCTAGTCAAGCTAAGGTATGATACATGAGCGTTGAGAACCATGAAACGAGTGGCACCTTGTGGATTGAGCCTATTCGATCAGGTAGGGATCGAACCCGTGCCGATCACACAGTGACTAAGACAGAAATAAGTTAGGATAGTTGGAACTCCTGAAGTATAAAGTGAAGTAAAAAAAAATTATAATAAAGAAAAAGAAAAGAATTTATTTTAGAATATTCATAAACTGCTATTATGCAATTGTTTTAGAATTGTGCTTATAAGCTTTATGTTTTTCATGCATTTAGAATCTTTTCTCGTAATGTATATTTTATTAAAGTCTTGTCCCCTGTCGCTGAGACTCACTGAGCATAATGGATGGTACTGACGTTCTCTTTTGTGAACCTACGTTGGTCTGCACTACAACGTAGGAACCGATTTTGCAGGCGAGCAGGCTACAGGTTAGGACTTCCCTCTCTTCCAGTGCTATTGTTGAGCTCCGCTTTTGTTCGCGGAGGATTCCTTTGAGTCATCTTTATTTAGCTATTTCTTTGTTTACTTGGAGAACAAGCTAGACAATCTCATGTCCTGAGCAGTGCGTCAGTTTATCAGTAGAGGCTTCATAGACACAGTCGTTGGGTAAAGATTCAGATATTTTAGATAATAACTTAGCCGTATTTTCAGTAGTTACTACGAATAAAGTTTTGGAGTTGGTTTATTTTAAATATTTAAATTAATTAAAAGTATTTGGTTAAAGTATTGCCTTGTTGCATATAAAGTTTGAAGTTATAATAGATTTGATAAGCGCAGATGGTTCGCTCGGTGAAGTTAGTGATCGGGTGTCGGTCACGGCTAGTTCGGAAATTAGGTCGTGACAAACTTGGTATCAGAGCCAGTTTTATGAAATCCTAGGGGTCTATGAAGCTGTGTTAGTAGAGTCTTTCTTATGGGTATGAAGTGCGCGATACTTATAAACTGGAGGCTACAAGCATTTAGGAAAAGTCTCATTTTTTTTCATACTTTAGATCGTGCAGTAGAGCTGTCACGACCCGGAATTCCCACCGTCGGGACCGTGATAGCACCTAATATTTCACTTGCTAGGCAAGCCAACGTTAGAGAATTATTAAACCAATTCTTATTCCATTCAGTAAATAACAACCATTAGCTAAGATGAAATATAGTAAGTGCGGAATAATATAAAAACTGCATTAAATTACTACCACCCGGATCAGGAGTCACAATTCACGAGCATTCTAGAATTCATTACCAGTAATAGTCTAAGAGAAATACAACTTTTTGAATGAGAGAAACAGTAAAACAGAAAAGATAGACATGGACTTCAAGGTCTGTGAACGCCGATAGATCTACCTTGAGTCTCCGGATGGAGGGTCCAACAGCTAAAATCTCGATCAACCTGAGCTGGTACCAAAATCTGCACGGAAAGCGCAGTATCATTACAACCGACCCTATGTATTGGTAAGTGTCGAGCCTAACCTCGACGAAATAGTGACGAGGCTAAGGCAAGGTACCTACAAATCAACATGTACAATTTAACAGTGTATGTCCAAATAACAGTAATGAAGAGCCAGACAGGAAATATCTGGAGGGGGAAACATGCTGGGGGAAATACGAGATAAAGAACTACAACATAATGATAATTGGAACAACAAATATACTATGAATCAATAGGAACACGAATACAGTAAAGGAAAAATGCACGGCATCACCCTTCATGCTTTTACTCTCAATCTCACCATAAAATCAATAGAAATGGAACGGCATCACCCTTCGTGCATTAACTCTCATATCATGGCACGACATCACCCTTCGTGTATTTACACTCACAATATGGCATGACATCACCCTTCATGCATTGACACTCTCCCTTACCATAATACAATGAACAATTAACAACAGGGAAATTGAATAACAAGTACAAGCCTTACTTCAGCATTTGATTCCACAACATCGATCTCAACTTCAAAATAAATACTCAATTATCACCAGAAGAACCGTAAACATGATAAGAATGATTAATTTAACAACATTAGTCTAAACAAGTAGTAATTAAGCATGGGAAAGAGACAATATAAGAAGAACGGGAGAAACAGGGAAAACGGGTAAATTGGCGGCGCATAAGTACTCGTCACCTCGCATATACGCCGCTCACATGAATTTCACATTGCAATTAATCTGAGGTTCCTAATTTTCTCAAGTCTGGGTTAACCAAGACATTTATCTCGTTCTGAAGGCCACTTAATACTCAATCATAACTTTTCCTCGAGAATTCACCTCCAAACCACTCGTATCTATTCAACAATGACTCAAAAATATCAAATGTTGCTAAAGGAATCAATTACATTGCATAAATTTAGATTTTCCCAAATTTTCCTCCAAAAAGTCAAAAATCGACCCCGGGCCTGCTTGGTCAAAACCCGAGGTTCGGACAAAAATCCATTTATACATTCACCCTTGAGCCCGGATATATAATTGGTTTTGGAATCCGACCTTAAATTGAGGTCTAAATCCCCAAATTTTCGAAATCCCTAGTTTCTACCCAAAACCCTAGTTCTACCATAAAAATTCTACATTTTAGGTTGAAAATTTATGAAATAAAATGGGTAATTGAAAGAAAATGGTTTAGAATCACTTACCAACACTTTGGGGAAGAAATTATCTCTTGAAAATCGCATGTAGCCTGTTTGTTTTATGAAAAGTTGAAGAAATGACCTGAGTCCCATTTTTGGATTCTGTTTAAGTGTTGGGCGACAGTGTTCATCGCGATCGCGTGAACACTGTCGCGTTCGCGAAGAGAAGCCTCCGAAGGACTTATACGATCGCAGGAGGATCTACGCATTCGCGAAGATTTACCTCACCTTACCTTCGCATTCGTGAGACAGGGCTCGCGTTCTCTTAGAATTATCCCAGGCCCCTGCCCAGCCTAGCTAAAGTTGCGCGTACGCATCCGACGGGTCGCGTTCGCGTAGAGAAACTCCCCCTAATGCTCCGCGATCGCGACCATGGTCTCGCATTCGCATAGAGTAAAATCCTACCCAGCCCAGTTTCCCCTTCGCGATTGCGAGAGTGACTACGCGATCGCGAAGCACAACATAGCAGACACCAGATACAGCATAAACACACTAGACTTTCCAAGTCTAAGACATTTTGTAGCCTATCCGAAACTCACCCGAGCCCTCGGGGCTCCAAACCAAACATGCACACAAGTCTAAAAACATCATGCAAACTTGCTCGCGCGATCGAATCGCAAAAATAATACCTAGAACTATGAATTTAGCACCAAATCGAATGAAATTTTCAAGAAAGCTTTAAAATTCTAATTTTCACAACCGGGCGCCCGAATCACGTAAAACCAACTTCGTTTCCCACTAAATTTCACAGATAAGTCATAAATATTATATTGGACCTATACTGGACTCCGGAACAAAAATACGCACCTGGTATCAGCAAGGCCAAACATCAACCAATTCTTAAAAATAATTAAATTTTTAGACTTTTAATTTTCATATAAAATTTATAACTCGAGCTAGGGACCTCCGAATTCAATTCTGGGCATACACCCAGGTCCCATAATTCGATACAGACCCACTGGGACCGTTAAAATATGGATCCTGGCCCGTTTACCAAAAATATTGACCGAAGTCAACTAAAATCAACTTTTAAGACAAAAATTCCTATTTTCATCTATTTTCAACATAAAAGTTTTTCGGAGACACACCCTGATTGTGCACGCAAATCTAGGAAGATAAAAAAGAGATTTTAAAGGCTTAAGAGCGTAGAATCGAGTTCTAAAACATAAGATGACTTTTTGGGTTATCACATTCTCCACCTCTAAAATAACCGTTCGTCCTCGAACGGACATAGAAAAGTACCCGAGGTGGTAAAAAGGTGGGGATATCTACTCTGCATATCGGACTCGGACTCCCAAGTAGCTTCCTTAACATGCTGACCTCTCCACTGCACTCAAACTGAAGGGTAACTCTTTAATCTCAACAGGCAAACATGCTGGGCTAGAATAGCCACCGGCTCCTCCTCGTAAGTCAAATCCCTGTCCAACTGGACAGAGCTGAAATCTAACACATGGGACGGATCGCCATGATACTTCCGGAGCATGGACACATGAAATACCGGATGAACAGCTGCTAACCTAGGTGGTAATGCGAGTCTGTAAGCCACCTCACCCACTCTCTCCAGTATCTCAAAGGGCCCGATATACCTAGGGCTCAACTTGCCCTTCTTTATGAATCTCATTACACCCTTCATGTGAGATACCCGAAGCAACTCTCTCTCTCCGACCATGAATGCAACATCACGAACTTTACGGTCGGCATAACTCTTCTTCCTAGACTGAGCTATGTGAAGTCGATCCTGTATAATCTTTACCTTATCCAAGGCATCATGTACTAGATCTGTACCCAAAAATTGAGCCTCCCCCGGCTCGAACCACCCAACTGGCAACCGACACTGCCTACAGTATAATGCCTCATAGGAAGCCATCTGAATGCTCGACTGGTAGCTGTTGTTGTAGGCAAACTTTGCAAGGGGCAAGAACTGGTCCCACGATCCTCCGAAGTCTATAACACATGCGCGGAGCATATCCTCCAAGATCTGAATAGTATGCTCGGATTATCCGTCTTTCTGAGGATGAAACGTTGTGTGTGCTCAACTCAACCTGCGTGCCCAACTCACGTTGTACTTCTCTCCAGAAGTGTGAAGTGAACTGCGTACCTCGATCAGAAATGATAGACATGGGCACACTTTGAAGACGGACGATCTCGCGGATGTAAATCTCTTCCAATCGCTCCGAAGAATAGGTAACTACCACAGGAATGAAATGCGCAGACTTAGTCAGCCTGTCCACAATGACCCAAATGGCATCGAACTTCCTCTGAGTCTATGGGAGTCTAACAACGAAATCCATGGTGATACGCTCCCACTTTCACTCAAGAATATCTATCTTCTGGAGCAAACCACTAGGTCTCTGATGCTCGTACTCGACTTGCTGACAAATTAGCTACATATGCAACTATATCCTTCTTCTTCCTCCTCCACCAATAATGCTGCCGCAAGTCCTGATACATCTTGGCGGCGCCCGGATGAATAGAATACTGGGAACTGTGGGCCTCCTCTAGAATCAACTCACGAAGTCCATCCATATTAGGCACGCAAACACGACCATGCATCCTCAAAACTCCATCATCCCCGATGGTAACCTGCTTGGCATCACCGTGCCTCACCGTATCCCTAAGGACAAGCAAATGAGGGTCATTATACTACCGCTCCCTGATGCGCTCAAACAACAAAGATTGAGCGATGGTACAAGCTAGAACACGACTGGGCTCAGAAACATCCAACCTCACGAACTGATTGGCCAAAGCCTGAACATCTAGTGTAAACGGTCTCTCACCGACTGGAATATATGCAAGGCTACCTATACTAGCTAACTTTCTACTCAAAGCATCGGACACCTCATTGGCCTTCCCGAGATGATACAATATGGTGATATCATAGTCTTTCAATAGCTCCAACCACCTCCTCTGCCTCAAATTGAGTTCTTTCTGCTTGAACAAATATTGCAAGCTCCAATGATTAGTGAATACCTCACATGGCATGCCGTAAAGATAGTGCCTCAAAATCTTCAGCGCATGAACAATGGATGCCAACTCTAAGTCATAGATAGGGTAATTCTTCTCGTGAACCTTCAACTTCCGCGAAGCATATGCAATAACTTTGCCACCCTACATCAATACCGCACCCAAACCAATAGGAGATACGTCATAATATACTGTATAAGATCTTGAACCTGAGGATAACACCAATACAGGTGTCGTAGTCAAAGTAGTCTTGAGCTTCTGAAAGCTCGCCTCACACTCATCTGTCCATCTAAATGGGGCACCCTTCTGAGTCAACCTGGTCAATGGGGCTGCTACAGATGAAAACCCCTCCACAAATCGACGGTAATAGCCTGCCAAACCCAAGAAACTCCTGATCTCCGTAGCTGAAATGGGTCTTGGCCAGTTCTGAACTGCCTCAATCTTCTTAGGATCTACCTAAATACCCTTTGCTGATACATTGTGCCCCAATAAAGTGACTAAATTCAACCAAAACTCGCACTTTGAAAATTTAGCATACAACTGCTTGGCTCTCAAAGTGTGAAGTACAGTCCTGAGATGCTGCTCATGCTCCTCTCGACTGCGGGAGTATATCAAGATATCATCAATAAACACGATCACAAAGAAGTCCAAATAAGGCTTGAACACTCGGTTCATCAAATCCATGAATGCTACTGGGGCATTTGTCAACCCAAAGGACATCACCAGAAACTCATAATGCCCGTAACGAGTCCGAAAAGCTGTCTTAGGGACATCGGATGCCCTAATCCTCAATTGATGGTAGCCATATCTCAAATCAATCTTCAAAAATACCTTGGCACCCTGAAGCTGATCAAATAAATCATCAATCATCGGCAATGGATACTTGTTCTTGATGGTGACTTTGTTTAACTGTCGATAATCTATACACATCCTCATCGATCCATCTTTCTTCTTCACAAACAACACAGGTGCACCCCAGGGTGAGACACTAGGTCTAATGAAGCCCTTATCAAGCAAATCTAACAATTGTTCCTTCAATTCTTTCAACTATGGCGGGGCCTTGCGGTATGGCGGAATGGAAATGGGCTGAGTGCCTGGAGCCAAATCAATGCAGAAATCAATATCCCTATCGGGTGGCATCCCCGACAGGTCTTCAGGAAAAACCTCTGGAAACTCACGAACAACCAGCATTGAATCCATGGAAAGAACATTCATACTAGAATCGCGAACATAAACCAAATAAGATAGACACCCCTTCTCGACCATATGTCGAGCCTTCACATAAGAGATAACCCTGCTAGTGGAATGGCCATAAGTCCCTCTCCATTCTAATCGAGGCAACTCCGGCAAGGCTAAGGTCACTTTATTGGCGTGTCAATCCAATATAGCCTAATAAGGTGACAGCCAATCCATACCCAATATGACATCAAAATCAACCATACCGAGAAGTAGAAGATCTACACAAGTCTCAAAGCTCCTAATGGTAACTACACATGAACGATAAACACGATCTACAATAATAGAATCTCCCACAGGTATGGACACATACACATGAGCACTCAAAGAATCATGAGGCACAACCAAATATGAAGCAAAATAGGATGACACATAGAAGTAAGTAGACCCTGGATCAAATAAAACTGAAGCATCGCTACTGCAAACTGAAACAGTACCTGTAATAACAACATCGGATGACTCAGCCTCAGGCCTGGCTAGAAAAGCATAACACCGGGTCTGGGCCCCACCACCATGGGATGGCCTCTAGCTGGATGGTCTCCACCTCTAACGGCCTAACTTCCACCTCAAACAGTCTGGCCCCTACCTCTAGCTACCTGACCCCTGCCTCTGGCTTGCTGAGCAGGTGGTGCAACAACTGGTGCCAGAACCATGGCACGAGAACCCTGATGTTTTGAGTTGCCCGATGCCCGAGGCAAAATCTAGCAATGTGCCTCGGATCATAAGTACAGCAAGACCTCGGCTGTTGTGACTGTTTGCCGTGAAACTGACCCTGTCGACCTGAGTGACCATCCTGAAAACTCTGGAGCTGAGGTGCACTAATAGGAGCTGGTGGTGCACTGTAGGCTAGCTAGACGGAATAAGGCATATGAGGACCACGACCACCTGAGGCACCGTGGGATGCCTGGAGTGATGAATAAAATAGCCTAGGAAGGTGGCCTCTGCCATAAGTACCCCGGCCTCTAGATGAGGCTCCACTGAATCCACCGGAGTGATGAGGCCTCTTGTCATACCCCTGAACACTCCCCTGAGCTAAAACTATCTCGACTCGCCTGGCAACAGTGGCAACCTCCTGAAAACTATCTCACTCCCAGTTTCCTTAGCCATCTGCAATCTAATAGGCTGAGCAAATCCATTAATAAACATCTTCACCCTCTCTATCCCGATAGAAAGCAGAACAATAGCATGACGGGCCAAATCCACAAAACGAGTCTCATACTAAGTAACGATTATACTGCCCTGCTGGAGACGCTCGAACTGACGGTGATGCTCCTTTCTCAATGTGATAGGCAGAAACTTCTCTAGGAAGAGCTGAGAGAACTGGTCCCAAGTAAGAGTAGGCGACCCAGCTGGCCTGGTCAACAAATAATCTCTCAACCATTTCTTGGCGGAACTAGTCATCTGAAATGCAGCAAAATCGACCCTATTAGTCTCCACTATACCCATGTTCCGTAGGACCTCGTGACAGTTGTCAAGATACTCCTGGGGATCCTCTAAAGGAGCACCACTGAAGTGAATTGGGAAGAGCTTGGTAAACCTATCCAATCTCCATAAAGCCTCAGAAGAAACAATTGACCCATCATCGGTCTGTGCCGCAATAACCGGTTGAACTACTCCGACTGGATGAGCGGCTGGAGTCTTATACTGGAGAGCCATCTGCTCCGGAGTGTGAGTAGCAGGAGTCTGGGCTCCTTCTCCATCCTGAGAGATGGTTGGTGCCATGGGAAATGCGCCAGTCTGGGCCACACTCTCCATAAGGCCCACCAAATGGACCAAAGCATCCTGAAGCACTGGGTAGCAATGAACCCTTCCGGAACCTGAGCTGGTCCGACAGGCACAGCCTGGGATGGAGCCTCCTCATCAAACTCTACCTGAGGCTCCACCGCTGGTGCTGGTTCTCGAGCTCTAGGCTGAGCCCTGCCCCTACCTCGGCTTCCACCTCTGCCCCTCGTAGGATTTTCCACTGGGGGCTCTGGTTCTTGCTCAGCTGAGGAAGTGGTACGTGCTCTCGCCATCTGTGAGATAATAAGAGTATAAGAGTTCAATTAGTATTGAGAAAACAAAATCGCACGACAGAGACGAATAGAAGTGAAATTTGTTCCTAAACTTCATAGCCTCTGGAAGATAAGTACAGACGTCTCCGTAAAGATCCTCCAAACTCTATTAATCCTGCTCATGAATTGTGAGACCTAGGAAACCTAGTGCTCTGATACCAACTTATCACGACCCGTAATTCCTACCGTCGGGACCGTGATAATACCTAATATTTCACTTGCTAGGCAAGCCAATGTTAGAGAATCATTAAACCAATTCTTATTCTATTCAGTAAATAACAACCATTAGCTAAGATGAAATATAGTATGTGCGGAATAATATAAAAACTACATTAAATTACAACCACCCGGATCTGGAGTCACAATTCACGAGCATTCTAGAATTCACTACCAGTAATAGTCTGAGAGAAATACAACTTTTTGAATGAGAGAAACAGTAAAACAGAAAAGATAGACGGGGACTTCAAGGTCTGTGAATGCCAACAGATCTACCTTGAGTCTCCGGATGGCGGGTCCAACAGCTAAAATCTCGATCAACCTGAGCTGGTACCAAAATCTACACGAAAAGTGCAGAGTGCAGTATCAGTACAACCGACCCCATGTACTGGTAAGTGTCGAGCCTAACCTCTACAAAGTAGTGACAAGGCTAAGGCAAGGCACCTACAAATCAACATGTACAATTTAACAGTGTATGTCCAAATAACAGTAATGAAGAGCTAGACAGGAAATATCATGAGGGGGAAATACGAGATAAAGAACTACAGCAGAATAATAACTGGAACAACCAATATACTATCAGGAACACGAATACAGTAAAGGGAAAATGCACATCATCACCCTTCATGCTTTTACTTTCAATCTCACCATAAAATCAATAGAAACGGAACGGCATCACCCTTTGTGAATTAACTCTCATATCATGTCACGGCATCACCCTTCGTGCATTTACACTCACAATATGGCACAGCATCACCCTTCGTGCTTTTACACTCACAATATGGCACGGCATCACCCTTCATGCATTTACACTCACAATATCGCACGGCATCACCCTTCGTGCATCGACGCTCTCCCTTACTATAATACAATGAACAATTAACAACAAAGAGATTGAATAACAAGTACAAGCCTTACTTCAGCATTTGATTCCACAACATCGATCTCAACTTTGAAATAAATACTCAATTATCACCAGAATATCCGTAAGTATGATAAAAATGATTAATTTAACAACATTAGTCTAAACAAGTAGCAATTAGGCATGGGAAAGAGACAATATAAGAAGAACGGGAGAAACAGGGAAAACGGGTAAATTGGCGGCGCATAAGTACTCGTCACCTCACATATATGTCGCTCACATGAATTTCACATAGCAATTAATCTGAGGTTCCTAATTTCCTCAAGTCAGAGTTAACCAAGACACTTACCTCGTTTCGAAGGCCACTTAATACTCAATCACAGCTTTTCCTCTAGAATTCACCTCCAAATTACTCGTATCTATTCAACAATGACTCAATAATATCAAATGTTGCTAAAGAAATCAATTACATTGCATAAATTAAGATTTTCCCAAATTTTCCTCCAAAAAGTCAAAAATCGACCCCGGACCTACTTGGTCAAAACTCGAGGTTCGGACCAAAATCCATTTACCCATTCACCCACGAGCCCGGATATATAATTGGTTTTGGAATCCGACCTCAAATTGAGGTCTAAATCCCAAAATTTTAGAAATCCCTAGTTTCTACCCAAAACCCTAATTCTACCATGAAAACTCTAGATTTTAGGTTGAAAGTTTATGAAATGAAATGGGTAATTTAAAGAAAATGGTTTAGAATCACTTACCAACACTTTGGGGAAGAAATTATCTCTTGAAAATCGCCTATAGCCCGTTTGTTTTATGAAAAGTTGAAGAAATGGCCTAAGTCCCATTTTTGGATTCTGTTTAAGTGTTGGATCGCGTGAACACTGTCGCGTTCGCGAAAAGCAGCCTCCTAAGGACTTACGCGATCGCGGGACAGGGCTCGCGTTCGCATAGAGTTATCCCAGATCCCCTGCCCAGCCTAGCTAAAGCTACGCGTTCGACGGGTCGCGTTCGTGTAGAGAAACTCCCCCAAATGCTCCGTGTTCGCGACCATGATCTCGCGTTCACGTAGAGTAAAAATTCTCCCCAGCCCAGTTTCCCCTTTACGATCGCGAGAGTGACTACGCGATCGCGAGAGTGACTATGCGATCGCGAAGTAAAACATAGAAGACACCAGATACAGCATAGACACACTAGATATTCCAAGTCTAAAACATCTCGTAGACTATCTGAAACTCACTCGAGCCCTCGGGGCTCCAAAAGAAACATGCACACAAGTCTAAAAATATCATATGAACTTGCTCGCGCGATCAAATTGCCAAAATAATACCTAGAACAATGAATTTAGCATCAAATCGAATGAAATTTTCAAGAAAGCTTTAAAATTCCTATTTTCACAACCGGACGCCCAAATCACGTCAAACCAACTCCATTTCTCACCAAATTTCACTGATAAGTCATAAATATTATATTGGACCTATACCGGGCTCCGAAATCAAAATACGGACCTGGTATCAACAAGGCCAAACATCAACCAATTCTTAAAGATAATTAAATTTTCAAACTTTTAATTTTTATATAAAATTCATAACTCGAGCTAGGGACCTCCGAATTCGATTCCGGGTATACGCCCAGATCCCATAATTCGATACGGACCCACCGGGACCATCAAAATATGGATTCGGGCCTGTTTACCAAAAATGCTGACCGAAATCAACTAAAATCAACTTTTAAGGTAAAAATTCTTATTTTCATCAATTTTCAACATAAAAGTTTTTCGGAAACACGCCCGGACTGCACATGCAAATCGAGGAGGGTAAAAATGAGATTTTTAAGGCTTAAGAGCGCAGAATCGAGTTCTAAAACATAAGATGACCTTTTGGGTCATCACAAGAAATTATCTAATGTATTTGTTTCTCCATAACTCGCAGAAATGGCTCGTACTCGCAACTCTGACACTGACACTCAGGATGCTGCCCAAGAAACTATTGCTATTATTGTGGCTCAAGGTAGAACTAAGAAGGCTTCAACTTAGAAAAGGAAGGATAAATCCACAAAGGGGGTTCAAGTCCCTCGGGTTAAAATGAAGAAGGGGTAGAGCATGATGAGCCAGTACCTCAGGATCCAGTGCCGCCCCCAACAGCAACTCCGGCTCAGACAACTATATCTCTAGATATGGGTCAGATGTTTAATGTTGTCAACAGTGTTATGGAGATGTTTAAAGCCTTCATGGCCAACCAGAACGAGAAAAGAGATGAGATTCCACCTCAATCAAATAGACAGAACAATTCTGAGTCCTCAAGAGTGAATGAATTTTTAAAATTGAGCCCTCCATTGTTCCATGGTACTATAGTTGATGAAGATCCAATGTTGTGGCTGGAGGGTGTCAAGAAATCCCTCCGAGTGATGAAGGCATTTGATGATGAAGTTGTGGAGCTTGTTGCCTACCAACTTAGAGATGTGGTTGGCGCTTGGTTTGACATGTGGGAAAAGGAAAGGGATGAAGATGATGGTCCACCTACTTGGGAAGAATTTGAAGAGGCCTTCATGGCTAATTTTATACCAGAAGAGGATAGGAAGATAAGGCTACAGAGTTCGAGCAGCTCAAGCAAGGGAATAAAAGTGTGCAAGAGTACCACATGGAATTCATAAGTTTGGCTAAGCATGCTCCTCATATGGTTAAGATAGAAAAAGCAAAGATTCACAGGTTTGTTGGCGGTTTGGCTTACCACATTAAGGATACGACATCAGCTGCAGCGGTAGAAATGACAGCTTTCTCCTTTGTTGTGGGATTCTCCAAGCACTTAGAAAAAGACAGACAACAAAGGAGAGAAGAAAAAGAGCATAAAAAGAAAGCTCGGACAACGGGTGGGTTTAATGGTACATCCAGCGGAGGTGGAAGGGGTTCCTCCAATAAGGAGTCATTAGCACCAACTTAGTCCAGTCATCAGTCAGGTGGTGGGTCTTCCTTCAGACGTACTCAGAGTTATGGAAACCAGTCTCGCCAGAATCAAAATTTTAGGACATCATCCTCACATAGCCAGAGTCATGTTGAGCAACATTCACAACAACAAGGTCTTTATGGAACATGTAAGCAGTAACATTCAGGTCATTGCAAGCTCAGGTTTCATGGTTGCTATCATTGCGGAGACATTGGTCATATAAAAGCCAACTGCCCAAAGTTGCAACGTAATTTCAGTGGGGGTCAACTCGTCCTTCTAGTTCCTCAGCTACCACAGTTGCACCACCTCAAGTTCGTGGTTCTCATAATCAGACCAGGCATGGGGCAGGCATGGGGCAGGCAGAGGTGCAGATCGAGTTACTCCTGGAGGGGGACAACCATATTTGTTTGCTACACTTAATCATCAGAGTGCAGAGGCATATGTAGAAGTTAATACATGTATAATTCTAGTATACTCACATAATGCGTATGCTATAATTGATCCAGGTTCAACATTTTCATACGTGAATACATACTTTACAATTAACCTCGGGCTAGAACCTGAAACACTTAGTGAGCCGTTCCTAGTATCTACTCTAGTTGGCGAGTCAGTGGAAGCCACAAGAGTCTATAGAGGTTGTATAGTTTCAGTCCAAGGTCGTAACACCGAGGCCAATCTCATAGAGTTAGAAATTGTGGATTTCGATGTGATCATGGGTATGGACCGGTTGTCTTCCTGCTATGCCATATTAGATTGTCGTGCCAAGTTAGTCAGGTTTTAATTTCCAAATTAATAAGTCTTAGAGTGGAAGGGTAGTTCAGCATCGCATGTAGGTAGGTTTATCTCTTACCTTTAAGGCACAACGAATGATCAGTAAGGGGTGTCTCACCTATTTGGCTCACATCATTAATCCAGAATCAGACCCACTAGCTCTTCAATATGTGCCAGTTGTTAGAGAATTTCCAGAAGTTTTCTCAGATGACCTTCCCGAACTTTCTCCTGAAAGAATCATAGACTTTGGCATCGATCTCATGCCAGACACTCAGCCCATATCTATACCTCCTTATAGGATGGCTCCAACCGAACTTAATGAGTTGAGAGAACAATTGAAAGACCTTCTTGATAAGGGCTTCATCAGGCCGAGTGTTTCACTGTGGGGTGCCCCGGTCCTATTTGTCAAGAAGAAATATGGGTCTCTCAAAATGTAGGTTGACTATCGACAGTTGAATAAAGTCACCATTAAGAACAAGTACCCACTGCCAAGAATTGATGATTTATTTGATCAACTACAGGGTGTAAAGTACTTTTCAAAGATAGACATGAGGTCGGGGTACCATTAGTTGAGAATCAGAGAAGAGGATATATCTAAAACAGCCTTTAGAACTTGCTATGGGCACTATGAATTTCTAGTGATGTCCTTCGGGTAGACAAATGCTCCAGTTGCATTCATGGACCTCATGAATAGAGTTTTCAAACCATTCCTTGATACCTTTATTATCTTTATAGATGATATTTTGGTATACTCTAAGAGCAAGGATGAGCATGCAGACCACCTCAGGATAGCCTCGCAGATCTTGACGGAGACTGAGCTTTATGCCAAGTTTTCAAAATGTGAGTTCTGGTTGCAATCAGTGGCATTCTTAGGCCACGTGGTATCTAGTGAAGGCATAAAAGTAGACCCTCAGAAGACAGAATCAGTCAAGAACTGGCCAAAGCCGACAACGCCAACCGAAATCAGAAGTTTCTTGGGATTAGCTGGCTACTATAGAAGGTTTGTAGAGGGGTTTTCCTCATTTGCAGCTCCATTAACTAAGTTGACTCAGAAAGCAGTTAAGTTTCAGTGGTCATACGCTTGTGAGCAGAGTTTTCAAGAGTTAAAGAAAAGGTTGACCACTACACCTGTGTTAACCTTGCCGACAGGTTAGGGTGGGTTCACAGTATATTTTTATGCCTCCAGAGTTGGTCTCGGTAGTGTTCTTATGCAAGATGGAAAAGTTATTGCTTATGCTTCCAGGCAGTTAAAGAATCATGAGAAGAACTACACCACGCATGACTTGGAGCTTACAGTAGTGGTGTTTGCATTAAAGATATGACAACACTACCTTTATAGAGAGCATTCTGAAGTGTTCACAGATCACAAAAGCCTCCAGGGCAAAGATAATGTGGTAGCATATGTACTTAGTAGGAAGTCAATGGGTGTCCTGGCACATCTTGCAGTACAAAGGCAAGCTTTGGGTCGAGAAATTTGAAAACTAGCAAATGATAGAATTAGATTGGATGAGACCGAAGAAGGAGGTATAACTGCTTATGCCTTAGTGCAATCTTGTCTTGTTGCCCATGTTAAAGCTAAGCAAGACGAAGATCTATACTTGGTGAAGTTAAAAGAAGGAGTCAGAAACAAAGAAATCACGTCTTTCACTCTAGGAAGTGATGAAGTTTTGAAGTTGAATGATCGGTTATATGTGCCAGATGTAGATGGTCTGAGAAAGGCTATAATGGAAGAAGCTCACAGCTCTAGGTACTCTATCCACCCAGGTGCTACCAAAATATATCTGGTCTTGAAAGAGTTGTATTGGTGGAAAGGCATGAAGAAACAGGTAGCAGATCATGTGGCCAAATATTTGAATTGCCAGCAAGTCAGCCTAGCTCAATATATAGATATACCACAGTAGAAATGGGAGATGATTAATATGGATTTTGTAGTAGGTCTGCCTCGCACATACCGTAAGCATGATTCAATTTGGGTTATTATAGACCGACTGACAAAATCCGTGTATTTCCTATCAGTAAAGATGATAGATTCCGCATAGCAGTATGCACAGTTGTACTTCAAAGAAATAGTCTGATTACATGGTACTCCAGTTTCAATCATATCTGATAGAGGCCCTCAATTCACGATGCATTTTTGGCAGGCATTTCAAAAACGATTAGGTACCAAGGTCAATTTGAGCACCGCTTTCCATCCACAAACCGATGGCCATGCAGAAAGGACCATTCAGACTCTCGAAGATATGTTGTGAGCATGTGTTATAGATTTTGGAGGTAATTGGGATGATCACTTTCCACTTATAGAATTTGCTTACAATAACAGCTATCAGGCCAGCATTGGTGTGGCTTTTTATGAAGCGTTGTATGGGCGAAGATGTAGATCTCAAGTGGGTTGGTTTGAACCAGAAGAGGTGTCGTTGATTGGTCCTGAGTTTGTTTGTGAGGCCTTAGAGAAAGTTCAGCTAATCAGAGAAATACTGAAAGCGACTCAGAGTCGTCAAAAGTCATATTCTGACAAGAGACATCGTGACTTAAAGTTCATGGTTGGTGACAAGGTATTTTTGAAAGTTTCACCAATGAAAGGAGTTATGAAGTTTGGTAAGAAAGGGAAACTTAGTCCTAGATTTATCGGACCTTATGAGATTATAGAAAAGAAGGGAAAAGTGGCTAATGAACTAGCGTTACCCGTTGAGTTGTCCTCTATTCATCTTGTCTTTCATGTGTCTATGCTTAGAAAGTACATTCATGATGAATCGCATATAATATATGTCGATACCATAGAAATTAAAGAAGGCTTGCCTTATGAAGAGGTACCTATAGAAATTCTCGATAGGCAAGTAAGAAAGTTGAGAACAAAAGATATAGTATTGGTAAAAGTTTTGTGGAGTAATCATGATTCAAAAGAGGCTACGTGGGAGGTCGAGGAAGATATGAGGAAGAAGTATCCTTATTTATTTGAGGGACAAGGTATGTGAATCTAGGTTTGTCTTCGCATTTATATTTCACTTATTAAGTACAAGTTAGCATGTGTTTATGTCCTTGCTAGATTACACTTTGTTGTTGAAGTAATTTAGTTTCTGTTAAAGTATATTTAGTTATTAAATAATCCAATACCATGCCAGAGTATTTTATTTCATTAAAGTGATTTTCATTTGCTGAAGTATTGTGCTTTAAATTTTGGTTGGTTATTATTGTACCTCCTTGCCGGAGTGTGAATAATTAATTTATGAGTTGTGTATAGTGCTTATGAATGGCATGTTATGGTATATTTGGTTATTGTTGGTGTATTTGTGGTATTGATGATAGGGATTATTTTTTTGGATAGTCCAATTTACAGGAGAAACTCGGCCGAAATTTTTGAAAATTTAGGGAGTTAGCCAAAATGTTGACTCCCTTGGGAAAGTTAGTAGTGCTAAGAAAACTTAAGAAATTCAAGGACTTAAGGAATGATTATTAGCTTAAGAATAAGGCCCTAGCAATATTCGAGGACGAATATTTTTAAGGAGGAAAAATTGAAACACTCCTCAAATCTATAAAAGTTTCAAGACACGCTAAATATAGAATTTAATTTTTTTTCCCCTTAAATTATACTTCTATTACGGATTTAAACCCTTGTGATTGATTTTGAGTTAATTCTCTATTTATAAATAATTGGATATACAATTAGGGGAATATTAATAATTTTAATATTATTAATTATTAAAACTGGGTATCATTAATTATTAGTTAAGCCAAAAAAGAAGATTAACCTAAAGCCCTTAAAGTGGTTGTTCTAGACAAAGGCTTAAAGCCTTGTACAAAAAGGACGTATATTCCTTTAAAAAGGCAAAATGCCAAGGGCTTTCAAAGCCTTATACAAAACACAAACATAATGCTACAAACAACCACGAAACAGACTTGCACAGGCAACGAAAGGTTGTGAGTTTATTTACAAATCACTAGTTCTTGAACTCGGGTATATTAAATTCTTATTGTCAATTATCTTACAGTAGTAGTAGGTATAAAATTGAATTGTTAATTCCTTTCTTTCTCTGTTGATACAGTAAGTTTCATGTTTTAGGGTGAAACTTTAAAATTAATTAAAATACATTAGTTGTTGTAGAATCGATTGTTTGACGGGTATAAATTGGACAGAGGCCTACGTATTGGCTTGAGGAATTTTGAGGTAAGTTGATATAACCCTTTACTAAAGTGGTTTAACTCACAAAAGCAAGAATACAAGGTGTTTGATTAATTGCTTAAAAGAGTTAATATGTACTTAATTGGAGCGAGTGAGTACCTGTTAGCTTAGAATTATTCTAGTTAAAGTTTAGATGATTTATTTTGATATATGTTCGTACATTTTCAGATTCATGTTGAAAACTTCATGAAGAAGCAAGAATCATTAGAAATACTTTTGAATGTTTATTTCATTCTTATGCCATGCTTTACATTTGAGGATACCAGGATGAGTATGTATAGGATATTGCAGAAAAGATTTAGACTTGAATGGTCAAGAAAGTTGAGAAGTTGATTTAGATCCTAGCGAGGTCACATAGAACAATTTAGTATTAAAATATATTTTTTTGGGAGTATCCTCTATTCTAAGAAGGGGTCATCGTCCAGGCCGAGGGTCCTGACCAAAGCGTTGACTTCATAAAACTACTTGTGTCAAAGTAACGAGCACACGAGCCGAGGGTATCGTTGCTGAGAATTTGCCTAGCCAAGCTAAGGTATGATATATGAGCGTTGAGAACCATGAAACGAGTGGCACCTCGTGGATTGGGCCTATTCGAACAGGTTGGGATCGAACTTGTGTCGATCATACGGTGACTAAGACAAAAATAAGTTAGGATAGTTGGAACTCCCGAAGTATAAAGTGAAGTAAATAGTTTTTTATAATAAATAAAAAGAAAAGAATTTCTTTCTTTTAGAATATTCATAAACTGCTATTATGCAATTATTTTAGATTTGTGCTTATAAGCTTTATGTTTTCCATGCATTTATAATCTTTGCTCGTAATGTAAATTTTATTAAAGTTTCGTTCCCTCTTGCTGAGATTCACTTAGTATAATGGATGGTACTGAAGTTCTCGTTTGGGAACCTACATTGGTCTGTGGTACATTGTAGAAGCCTGTTTTGCAGGCGAGCAGGCTACATGTTAGGACTTCCCTATCTTCTAGTGCTATTGGCGAGCTCCGCTTTTGTTCGTGCAGTATTCCTTTGAGTCATCTTTATTTAGTTATTTCTTTGTTTACTTGGAGAACTAGCCAGACAATCTCATGTCCTGAGCAGTGCGTCAGTTTATCAGTAGAGGCTTCATAGACACTGTCGTTGGGTAAAGATTCAGATGTTTTTGATAATAACTTAGCAGTATCTTTAGTGGTTACTACGAATAAAGTTTTGGAGTTGGTTTATTTTAGATATTTAAATTAACTAAAAGTATTTGGTTAAAGTATTGCCTTGTTGCATATAAAGTTTGAAGTTATAATAGATTTGATAAGCGCAGATGGTTCGCTCGGTCAAGTTAGTGATCGGGTGCCAGTCACGGCTTGTTCAAAAAATGGGTCATGACAACATACATATAATAGTACCAACTGGGTGGGAGAATGCCAATAATAATAAAAGAAGTAAAGTGGGAGACACACATGAAGCAACAACGACTACAAGTCACATAGAAAACATAGGTGCACAATAACAGCACAAGATAATGGCATGAATGTAAACAAAACAAAACGATATCACAATATAATGTATGTCTCTTGCCCTCGCCTGCACGGAAACACCCTTCGTGCCATAAACATATGATAATTTAGAAACAATGGCATGACATCACCCTTCGTTCTTTTATTCTCATCCTCACTTGATAATATAAATAAAATGGCACGGCAGTATCCTTCGTGTATATTAAGAATGGCACGGCATCACCCTTCGTGCTTTACACTCTCAAATGGCACAACATCACCTTTCGTGCTTTACACTCTCAAATGGCACGGCATCATCCTTCGTGCTTTACACGCTCAAATGGCTCGGCATTACCCTTCATGACTCTTCCTTACCAAGCACATGTATATCATTAACAAGCAAGGTAGAAAGCATAAATAACATCAAGGAGAGTGTTTAAATGACAACACAATACAACAATTCATATCACAATTTGCCCATAGGCCACAACCAACTCCAAAGATACAAAAAATCAATAAATTTCACAGTAAATAGCCCAAGGCTCCACACAATGTATATGAAACCTCAAAACAACAACAAGGATGGAAAAGTAACTCAGCGTAGGACAACGCCTTCTTAAATCTAAATTTTTGATAAATATACTAATGTCTCTTTTCAAATTTAATTAATTATTTGCAGATGAAAAATCCATAATGAAATTAATTCCAAGAAATTTCAAATCAACAAACACACAGAATTCACATAAAATCCAAGTGGAAATCACCCCAAATTATCATATAAAATACAAACTCGACAAACAAGGAACGAGGCTAATAAATAAAAGATTTACTATGTTCCAATAATTTTCCAATTTAATATATAAGGGTGTCTACAAATTTTAACCGGTATAAATTGCACATATAAACCAAGTAGGTACACGTCACCTCGCGTACATGGTTTTCAATCACACAATTTCCAAATAAGACTCAATGCCTAAGGGGCAATTCCCCCACTCAAGGTTAGGCAAGATACTTACCTTTTTGAAGTTAGTCAGATATTCCAAAATAGCCTTCTTGCTTGAATTGACCTCCGTACAACTCAAATCTATCCATATTGATTGTATAACTTCATTAAAATTCATCAAAAACAACTCTGAATAATAAAACGTCGACTTAAAATTTCACATTAGAAAGTCAACGCGGGGCTCGCCTCTTGGAACCTGATAGAATTTTCATGAAATCCGAACACACATTCCGATATCAACCATACCAATTTTATCAAATTCCGATAATGAATCGACATTCAAATCTAAAATTTTCGTTTTTGAAAGATTTTGCAAAAATCTCAATTTCTTCCATTAAAACTCGAATTAAACGATGAATATAACCATATATTCAAGAAATATAATCACAAGGAAGTCAAGAACACTTACCCCAAGTTGTGTGGTGAAACTTGCCTCTGAAAATCGCCTAAACCGAGCTCCCCGAGTCTATTTTTGTCAAAAGTGGCCGAAACCCCTCGTTTATAGAGCATCTGATATTTGTAGCACCGCAGGTGGCATGGGGCGCTGCCCGTGGCACCGCTTCCAGAACTCCAGAAGTCCTAGCGCCAGGGATAGCTACCCACGCTACCCTGGACGCTGATGACGATGGGAAATATTTTCCGATACGGAAATGGGCATAACTCTCTCATATGATGTCTGAATTCAACAATTCTTTTTGCTATGGCTTCGAATTTCAATACGGATCTAATGATTCAATAAAAATTGAATTTGGAGCTCATTTGATTAATATTATACCACTTATTCTTGAAGAAATGATGTCGAAACATCCTAGAAAAATCCAAATTAAATTCCGTTAACCATCTGAAGTCCACTCGAGGCCCTCGGGACCTCAATCAAATATACCAACAAGTCCTAAAATATTATACGAACTTAGTCGATGCCTAAAATCACATCAAAAAATATTAAATTCAAATCACACCCCAATTCAAGCTTAAATGAAATTATCGAATTCCAACTTCTACATTCGATGCTGAAACCTATCAAATCAAGTCTGATTGACTTCAAATTTTTTCACACAAGTCATAAATGAGATAATGAACCTGTTCAAATTTCGACAGCTATCAATAAAATCAAATCCCGGTCAAACTTTCTAAAAATCTTTCATTTTCCAACTTTCGCCAAAATGCGTCAAATTGCCCTACGGACTTCCAAATCTAAATCCGGACATACGCCTAAGTCCGAAATCACCATACGAAGTTATTGACATTATCAAAATCCCATTCCGGAGTCGTTTGCTCAAAATTCAAACTCCGGTCATCTCTTTTCATTTAAGCTTCTTAAATAAATATTATTCTTCCAATTTAATCATGTATCATCCGAAAACTAAACTCAAACACACACGCAAGTCATAATATGTATTACGAGGTAGCTCAAGATCTTAAGCCGCTGAACGGGACGCTAATTCTCAAAATGACAAGTTAGGTCGTTACACTGTGTTATATTCGTCTTGAAGCCTGGTCTGTAGCGCGCTAGACCGTGCTATATCCCTCGCGAAGCCTGGTCTGTAGCTCATTACAGAGCTCGCGAAGCCTGGTTTGTAGCTCGCTACAGAGCGTGCCTAGCCTGATCTGTAGCCCGGTCTAGATTTCGAAGGGTCCATTCTTCTATCTTTATAACCCGACCCTATTTTGATTAAAACCCCTTGGGGATCATTTTGCAGGTAAAAAATTGATTTTTTTAGAGTGAGGAGATAGCTATTTTAGAGAGAGAAAGAGAAGATCTAGCAGGTTAATCACCCATTTTTGTCCCAATCTTCAACAATCAAGGAAGTCAATCACAAGATCTTTATCTAAAAGATAAGGTTCTACTCCCTAGCCCTAAATTTCGAGATTTGGACTAAAAGTAGGTCATGAGAAGTATGATTCTTAGGTGTGGGAGGTACTCTTTGTGCATGAATTTACCCATAAGGGTGGTAGGGAGGTTGTCGAACTAAATTGGGCGAATGATTTGTTGTGGGATGAAAAGTTCTACCATAGAAACCTTGTAGTGTAATTTGCATACCTAGTGCTTGATGAAATGTCTAAGTGAGCTGAAACCATGGGTATCTCCCTAATTATGGTTCAATCTTGTTATATATCTAGCTGATTGGAATTTCTAGAAGTGTTAGGACGTTGTGGTAATCTAAGGGAAGCTCAAGCAAGGTATGTTGGCTAAACTACTCTCTTAGAATTGAATTTCATGATGTTCCCGTAAGTTTCAAGTATGGTTGGCTCAAGTTACTTATTCCCATGTTCCGGGTTATTCCCAATAAATTCGATTGTCCCGAGTAAGCAAAGGGTCGAGAATTATGTATTCAAAATACGTTCTGAATGTTCCTATCTCTTTATGTTATCCTTCAGGAATGTGTTCAGGAATGATATGTGTATTAAAATATTATGGATTTGAGTCGTATTTCAAATGAAAGTCCATTGTTTTTAACTTGGAAAGAATACTACATACATCTAAAACTCCTATTGCTCATATGTGTACTTAAGGCCTTGATTTCGAAAGCTTTTATTGTTGATAATCTATAAAGATGCTTGAAAGTGAAAGAAGTGAGTTGGAGATATAAAGTGTGGCCACCGTATCAAGAATGAAAGTTATACTTCTGGCCAGTGATGCCAATGAAAGGAAATGATGCGAGAAAGGTTATGAAATGAGCCTTGATTCAACTGTTCCAAATTGACTTTGAAAATAGATTTGCCTAAAAGCTTATGTACTCAACTCATGCCCAAATGTGGTTGTTTCAACTAATATTATGCTTTGTAAGTATTCCCAACGTGTTTTGAGCTCTTATATATTCATGACTTTAAATTGTGTATTGCCCTTTTGGGTAAAAGTATTTCAAGAATAAATGATGTGTTACTCGTTTATGATTTTAACTTGTGCTTCGATTGCTAATCATTTTACTCCATTTTTTGGAAAGAAATCTATTGTTTTTAAAGCCTTCATTACTAATGAACCTAAAGTTGTGGTTTTCGGAATATTTTATATATTGATAGTTATGATGATGATGATCCATGAAAGGAAAGATATGAAAGTGTGCAATCTGAAATACGGCCATTGTTCCATGAAATAAGAATCATATGTATGGCCAAGAGAGCTAGTGAAATAATGATGTTGTAAGTGGTTGAAAGTACGAATGAAATAATATATGGTGTGAAAGGTTATGAGGTGAACATATTTGTAATTTTGTTTTCAATGTGTTATAAGCCACTACGTTCCCATGAGTAAAGGCTATGGTGTTCCTAAATGTTTTAAATATTCTTAATGCCCTATTATCACCCATGGAAAATACAAGTAAGTAAAAGTATGAACATGAATGCGGTCGTTTTCCAAAATGAGAATAATGAGGCGTTGTATGTCCCAATGGTTTCAATCATAGTATGTATGTTTCTAAAATAATAATGCAAATGACTTCGATGTTAAGTCCCCAAGAATCATGAGCTTAGCTAATTATCTTAAGTTGACTAGAGGGTATATAATGAGGTGGGAGAGAGATGTCCCCTACTAAATGATGATGAACCTTAAAAAAACAAATTGGGCGCATGTGCCATTGAAATCGAATTATTGATTCTCCATGCACGTGCTAATGTAATGAACTATGTTTCTCCATGATGAGCATGAACATGAAGTGTTTCAATGATCCGGGAACTTACGACCTTAAAAGTAGCGTTAGTCATGTCGCTTGAGTTTATATATGGTTATGTGCATAATGATGTGTTATGAACCCTATGGACGGTCTATGAAACGCATAGGTGTATTGTGTATGGAATCCTATGGATGGTCTATGAAACGCATAGGTATATTGTGTATGGAATCCTATGAATGGTCTATGAAACGCATAGGAGTATTGTGTATGGAATCCTATGGACGGTCTATGAAATGCATATGTATATTGTTTATGGAATCCTATGAACGGTTTATGAAATGCATAGGTGTATTGTGTATGGAATCCTATGGACGGTCTATGAAACGCATAGGTATATTGTGTTAGGAATCCTATGGGCGGTCTATGAAACACATAGGTGTATTGTGTATCAAATGTATAGGTGTACGGTATGAATAAACATTATCGACGGTCTATGAGAGGCATAGGTGTATAATATGATATGTGAACAGTATGGACGGTCTATGAGACGCATAGGTGTATAATATGATATGTGAACACTAAAGACGATCTATGAAATGTATAGATGTAAAATAAGAGAGGGACGTGGACGGTCTAGTGAGACGCATTGTTAACGCAGATAATAGGTGCCACTTTCATTGGCCTTGTTTATACATGTTATTTCAATTATATTATATTATTTATTCCACGTATAGTTCATATGGCTCAATTGATCTTAAAAGAAGTTTTGAATGATGCAAGTATAATAAGACTTGAAATTTGATTCTATGGGATGATTCGTAGTTTCTTGATGTACTTTATTTGCCTCTTATTTGAGTTACCGTATTTTCATATGTTGTTTTGACTGCCTTACATACGAGTACTATTTCACATGTACTCACGTCCCTTTTGTCGGGGGCGCTGCATCTTTTAATGGATGCAGGTATACTTTTACAGGGTGATATGTATCTTTGATAGAGATCTTCTTTACTACTTAGCTTATGGTAAGCCTGCTACAGTTCTAATGGGTGTTTGGGTCTAGTTCATTTTATGTATTTATGTATTTAGGTATTTATTGTCATAGAAGCTCCATGTACATTGTGTGTTATGTACTTAAAGTTTTGAGCTTTGTCATGTATCTATGTTCACAGTATTTACAGTTATTTATAAAGATATGTATCCATCATGAGGAAAACTTTAGGCCATTAAGCCAATGTATTCAATTTGAAAGCCAAGATCTAATTATGTTATGGTAAATCATGCATGAGTAATGACAAGAGGTTAATGTAAATTAGGCTTGCTCGACTGGGTTTACTCGGTTGAGCGTCGGTCGTGCTCCTCGAGGTCAGGACGTGACAAACATGGTATCAAAGCACGGTTTAATAGTCCTAAGGTGTCATAGAGCTATGGCAGTAGTATCTCTCTTATCAGTGTGTTGCCAGCCACACTTATAATAGGGAGGCTACAACGACATTTAGGAAATATTTCTCTTCTTCTATCCTCGATCGTGTGTTAAGGTTCCGAGTTAGTCTCGGGGTTCCCTTGGTAATATCAAGGAATGTTTGCACATCATGCTACGAAATGAGAAAGGCCTAAGGATTAAAGGAATAACGCACATAGTGGGCATAATGTGTAAGGTGCCCAATTATCCTCGTAATTGATGAAGAAAAAGTCAAGGATAAGACCAAGTTAAGCAAGGTCATAGAGTTAGCCTAGAGAGTCATGGTTGGTGTTGTTTTCATATATATGGTGCAATGTGGTGTTATCTATATGTTGTTAGGATTGATTTCTGAGATTCTATGATAGGTGGATATGCCCAATTCCAAGGGAAACTCTGCCGAATTTTCACGAAAATTTTGGGAATTAGTCAAATTTGGGAGCTTGGGATGTATGAGAGAAGAGATGTGTTTTATTTGGTATTTGGTACGGACTCTACTCCTCATTATAGAACGCATGATCCTAAGTGGGGAATGATGTAAGGCCCCGTAAATTTTCGGCAAGTAATTTAAGGTTCCGTGGTGCCAAGGTAGGCTAAAGTATTGTATTTTCGGAGTTTTTGGGTTGAACAGTGCGTTGGGGAGTTGAATCATTTTGACCTCGCGAAGCCTGGTCTATAGCACTCCAGACCGTGTTATATCCCTCGCGAAGCCTGGTCTGTAGCGCGCTAGATCGTGTTATATCCCTTGTGAAGCCTGATCTGTAGCTCGCTATAGAGCTCGCGAAGCCTGGTCTGTAGCTCGCTACAGAACATGCCTAGCCTGGTCTGTAGCCCGGTCTGGATTCTGGAGGGTCCATTCTTCTATCTTTATAACCCGACCCTATTTTAATTAAAACCCCTTGGGGCTCGTTTTGAAGGTAGAAATATGATTTTTTTTTTTAAAGAGGGGAGATAGCTATTTTAGAGAGAGAATGAGAAGACCTAGCATTCTAATCATTTATTCTTGCCCCAATCTTCAACAATCAAGGAATTCAATCACAAGATCAATATCTAAGATGTAACGTTCCACTCCCTAGCCCTAAATTTCGAGATTTGGACTAAAAATAAGTCATGAGAAGTATGATTCTTAGGTGTGGGTTGTATTCTTTGTGCATGAATGTACCCATAAGGGTGGTAGGGAGGTTGTCGAACTAAATTGGGCGAATGATTTGTTGTGGGATGAAAGGATTCCACCATAGAAAACTTGTAGTGTAATTGACACACCTAGTGCTTGATGAAATGCCTAAGTGAGTTGAAACCATGAATCTCTCCCTAATTATGGTTCAATTTTATTATATCTCTAGTTGATTGGAATTTCTAGAAGTGTTGGGACGTTGTGGTAATCTAAGGGAAGCTCAAGCAAGGTATGTTGGCTAAACTACTCTCTTAGAATTAAATTCCATGATGTTCCCGTAAGTTTCAAGTATGGTTGGATCAAGTTACGTATTCCCATGTTTCGAGTTATTCCCAATAAATTCGATTGTCTCGAGTAAGCAAAGGGTTGAGAATTATGTATTCAAAATGTGTTCTGAATATTCTTATCTCATTATGTTATCCTTTAGGAATGTGTTCAAGAATGATATGTGTATTAAAATATTATGGATTTGAGTCGTGTTTCAAATGAAAGTCCATTGTTCTTAACTTGGAAAGAATACTACATGCGTCTAAAACTCCTATTGCTCATATGTGTACTTAAGGCCTTGATTTCGAGTGCCTATATTATTGATAATCTATAAAGATGCTTTAAAGTGAAAGAAATGAGTTGGAGATATAAAGTGTGGCCACCGTGCCAAGAATGAAAGTTATACTTCTGACCAATGCTGCCAATGAAAGGAAATGATGCGAGAAAGGTTACGAAATGAGCCTTGATTCAACTGTTCCAAATTGACTTTGAAAATAGATTTGCCTAAAAGATTATGTACTCAAGTCATGCCCAAATGTGGTTATTTCAACTAATGTTATGCTTTGTAAGTATTCCAAAAGTGTTTTGAGCTCTTAGATATTCATGAGTTTAAATTGTGTACTGCCCTTTTGGGTAAAAGTATTTCAAGAATAAATAATGTGTTACTCGTTTATGATTTTAACTTGTGCTTCGATTGCCAATCATTTTACTCCATTTCTTGGAAAGAAATCTATTGTGTTTAAAGCCATCATTACTAACGAACCTAAAGTTGTTGTTTCCGAAATATTCTATATGTTGATATTTATGATGATGATCCTTGAAAGGAAAGATATGAAAGTGTGAAATATGAAATACGATCATTGTGACATGAATGAAGAATCATATGTATGGCGAAGAGAGCCAATAAAATAATGATGTTGTAAGTGGTTAAAAGTACGAATGAAGTGATATATGGTGTGAAAGGTTATGAGGTGAACGTATTTGTAATTTTGTTTCCAATGTGTTATAAGCTCCTACGTTCTCATGGGTAAAGGCTATGGTGTTTCTAAATATGTTAAATGTTCTTAATGCCATATGATCAGCCATGGCAAGTACAAGTAAATGATAGTATGAACATGAAATGCAGTTGTTTGCCAAAATGAGAATAATGAGGCATTGTATGTCCCAATGGTTTCAATCATAGTATGTATGCCTCTAAAATAATAATACAAATGATTTCGATGTTAAGTCCCCAAGAATCATGAATTTAGCTAATGGCCTTAAGTTGACAAGAGGGTATATAATGAGGTGGAAGAGAGATGTCTCATGCTAAATGATGATGAACCTTAAGAAAAGAAATTGGGCTCATGTGCCATTGAAATTGACTTATTGATTCACCATGCACGTGCTAATGTAATGAGCTATGTTTCTCGATGATGAGCATGAACATGAAGTGTTCCAATGATCCGGGAACTTACGTCCTCAAAAGTAGCGTTAGTCATGTCGCTTGAGTTTATATATGGTTATGTGCATAATAATGTGTTATGAACCCTATGGATGGTCTATGAAACTCATAGGAGTATTGTGTACTGAATCCTATGGACGGTCTGTGAAATGCATAGGTATATTGTGTATGGAATCCTATGAACAGTCTATGAAACTCATAGGTGTATTGTGTATGGAATCCTATGGACGGTCTATGAAATGCATAGGTATATTGTGTATGGAATCCTATGAACGGTCTATGAAACTCATAGGTGTATTACGTATGAAATCTTATGGACGGTCTATGAAACTCATAGGTATATTGTGTTTGGAATCCTATGGACGATCTATGAAACGCATAGTTGTATTGTGTATAAAATATATAGATGTGCGGTATGAATAAACATTATGGACGGTCTACAAGACACATAGGTGTATAATATGATATGTGAACACCATGGACGGTCTATGAGACACATTGTTAACGCAGACAATAGGTGCCACTTTCATTGGCCTTGTTTGTATATGTTGTTTCAATTACATTATATTATGTATTCCACGTATAGTTCATATGGCTCAATTGATCCTAAAAGAAGTTTTGAATGATGCAAGTATAATAAGACTTGAAATTTGATTCTAAGGGATGTTTTGTAGTTTCTTGATGTACTTTATTTGCCTCTTATTTGAGTTACCATATTTTCGTATGTTGTTATGACTGCCTTACATACGAGTACTCTTCCACATGTACTCACGTCCCTTTGCCGGGGGCGCTGCATCTTTTAATGGATGTAAGTATACTTCTACACATTGATATGGATCTTTGATAGGAATCTTTTTCACTACTCAGCCTATGGTGAGCCCGCTACAGGTCTAGTGGGTGTTTGGGTCTAGTTCATTTTATGTATTTAGGTATTTATTGTCATAGAAGCTCCATGTACACTGTGGATTATGTACTTAAAGCTTTGAGCTTTGCCATATATCTATGTTCTTAGTATTTACAGTTATTTATAAAGCTATGTATCCATCATGAGGAAAACTTTTGGCCATTGAGCCAATGTATTCAATTTGAAAGTCAAGATCGAGTTATGTTATGGTAAATCATGTGTGCGTAATGATGAGAGGTTAATGTAAATTAGGCTTGCTTGACTAGGTTTACTCGGTTGAGCGTCGGTCGCGTTCCTCGAGGTCGGGGCGTGACAGCAACATACCTTGTGCATCGGGTTGCCCTTTGTCTACCTAGTACTCTTTATTGAGATGCATCATGCTGGTCCTCTTCTAGCATAAGGCTGGCAAGTGGGCCGGTCCAGGCCCGGGACCGCGGGCCAAACGGGCCAAACGGCTAAACGGGCCAAGACTGTTTGGTCCGATTTTAGCGGGCCTGGTCCGGTCTCGTGGGCCGGTCCTATGTTTGGGCCCGTCAGGCCCGGGACCGTTTGGACCGCCAGGGACCGGACCGGTCCCTTAGTGGGCCCAACGGCTATTTTTTACAAAAAAAAAAAATAA